>NC_041380.1:175433805-175481796 GCF_002162155.2 Triticum dicoccoides
CCTACCTCGTGGCCTCCTCTTTTGTGGCTTGACATAGGGTCCAAGTCTCCTGGATCTTGTTCGGTGAGAAAATCACATTCCTGAAGGTTTCATTCCGTTTGGACTCCGTTTGATATTCCTTTTCTTCGATACCCTAAAATAGGCAAAAAAACAGCAATTCTGTGCTGGGCCTCTGGTTAATAGGTTAGTCCCAAAAATAATATAAAAGTGGATAATAAAGCCCAATAATGTCCAAAACAGTAGATAATATAGCATGGAGCAATCAAAAATTATAGATACGTTGGAGACATATCAATAATAAATATTGGAAGGAAGATCCACGTCAGGGGGGCCTCCACCTGTCCACGAGGGTGGGGGGCGCGCCCCCCTGCCTCGTGGCCCCCCTAACTCTCCACCGACCTCACTAGACTCCATATATTCACTTTCGGGGAGAAAAAACAGGCGGAGAAGGATTCATCATGTTTTACGATACGGAGCTGTCGCCAAGCCCTAAACTCTCTTGGGAGGGCTGATCTGGAGTCCGTTCGGGCCTCCGGAGAGGGGAATCCGTCGCCATCATCATCATTAACCATCCTCCATCACCAATTTCATGATGATCACCGCCGTGTGTGAGTAATTCCATTGTAGGCTTGCTGGACGGTGATGGGTTGGATGAGATTTATCGTGTAATCGAGTTAGTTTTGTTAGGGTTTGATCCCTAGTATCCACTATGTTCTGAGATTGATGTTGCTATGACTTTGATATGCTTAATGCTTGTCACTAGGGCCCGAATGCCATGATTTCAGATCTGAACCTATTATGTTTTCATCAATATATGAGAGTTCTTGATCCTATCTTGCAAGTCTGTAGTCACCTATTATGTGTTATGATCCGTTAACCCCCAAGTGACAATAATCGGGATACTTACCGATGATGACCGTAGTTTGAGGAGTTCATGTATTCACTATGTGTTAATGCTTTCGTCCGGTGCTCTATTAAAAGGAGGCCTTGATATCCCTTAGTTTCCATTCGGACCCCGCTGCCACGAGAGGGTAGGAAAAAAGATGACATGCAAGTTCTTTTCCATAAGCACGTATGACTATAGTCGGAATACATGCCTACATTACATTGATGAACTGGAGCTATTTCTGTGTCACCCTAGGTTATGACTGTTACATGATGAACCGCATCCAGCATAATTCTCCATCACTGATCCATTGCCTACGACCTTTCCATATATTGTTCTTCGCTTATTTACTTTTCCGTTGCTATTGTTATCATCACTACAAAACACCAAAAATATTACTTTTGCATTCGTTACCTTTTACCACCGTTACCACCACTATCGTATTACTTTGCTACTAAGTACTTTGCTGCAGATATTAAGTTTCCAGGTGTGGTTGAATTGACAACTCAGCTACTAATACTTGAGAATATTCTTTGGCTGCCCTTGTGTCGAATCAATAAATTTGGGTTGAATACTCTATCCTCAAAACTGTTGCGATCCCCTATACTTGTGGGTTATCAAGACTATTTTCTAGCGACGTTGCCGGGGAGCATAGCTGTATTCTTCGAGTCACTTGGGATTTATATCTGCTTATCATTATGAAGAACTTGAAAGATCCAAGAACCAAGATTTATCCCTCAACTACGAGGGGAGGTAAGGAACTGCCATCTAGCTCTGCACTTGATTCACCTTCTGTTTTGAGTAAACTTGCGACACCTAAACCTGATTCTACTATTTATATCAGCTATTAATTCTTATATGTCGCATATTATTGATGATGCCACTTCTGCTATGCATGATACTTATGATGAAACTACTTTTATGCTTGATACTACTGTGCCACTTGGTGAATTTCTTGATGAACAACTTGCTAGGGCTAGAGAGAATGAAATTATTGAAACTTATAATATTGATAAAAGTGATGATGATGATTCTCCCCCTAGATATGAATTGCCTATTGTTCCTGAGGGTTATGTTATGGATGAAGAAACTGCTGGAGACTTTTTTGCTTGCAATGATAGGAGTGATCTTAAGAAATTATTAGCTAAGCTGAAACAAAAAACTCGGAATGCTAGAATGAAATACGATCCTGCTTATGCTACTTCACCTATCTTTGTTACTGATAAGGCTTATGAATTCTCTGTCGACCCTGAGATAATTACTTTAGTTGAATCTGATCCTTTCTATGGCTATGAATCTGAAATTGTTGTGGCACATCTTACTAAATTAAATGATATAGCTACCCCTGTTCACTAATGATGAGAAAACTCGCTACTATTATATCCTTAAATTATTTTCGTTCTCATTAGAGGGTGATGCTAAGATATGGTTTCATTCTCTTGATCCTGCTCATAAGAAACAAGCTACTTTAAGGGAAATATATAATTTTGTGCAAATTGAAGAAGAGAGTCTCCCACAAGCTTGGGGGAGGCTTCTCCAATTACTCAATGCTTTGCCTGATCATCCTCTTAAGAAAAATGAAATACTTGATATCTTTTATAATGGACTAACCGATGCTTCCAGAGACCACCTGGATAGTTGTGCTAGTTGTGTTTTCAGGGAAAGAACACCAGATGAAGCTGAAATTCTATTGAATAATATGTGGACTATTGAAAATAATTGGACACTACCTGAACCAACTCCTAAGCTAACTCCAAAGAAAAGGGGTATTCTATTTCTCAGTCCTGAAGATATGCAAGAGGCAAAGAAATCTATGAAAGAAAAAGGTATTAAAGCTGAAGATGTTAAGAATTTACCTCATATTAAAGAAATACATGGTCTTAATTCACCACCTGTTGAAGAAATACATGGTTTTATCCCATCGCCTATTGAGGAAATACATGGTCTTGATAACCCGACATAGGTAGTAAAGGTAAATTCTCTCTATAGATATGATAAAGATGAAATCCCTCTTACTAAGTTTGCTAGCCCATGCTTGGATGAGTTTGATAAATTTATGGTTAAGCAAGAAGATTTTAATGCTTATGTTGGTAGACAATTGAAACACAATGCTTATATGATTGAACACTTGAGTGATAATATGGCTAATGCTAAAGGTGACTAAAACTTATTAGTAAACATGCTTCTATGGTTACCACTCAAGTAGAACAAGTAGTTAAAGCTCAGAATGATTTGCTCAATGAATTAAATAGTAAGAATGATAATGTTGTTAGAGTTATGACTAGAGGTGGTAAAATGACTCAGGAACCTTTGTATCCTGAAGGCCATCCTAAGAGAATTGAGCAGGATTCTCAGATAAATAATATTGATGTACCTAGTCCTTCTAAAAAGAAGAAACGAGAAAAATGATAGGACTTTGCATGCTTCTAGTGAACCTGTTGTTGACACACCTGAGAATCCTAATGATATTTCTATTTTTGATGTTGAAACACAATCTGGTAATGAGCATGAACCTAGTGATAATGTTAATAATGATGTTCATGTTGATGCTCAACCTAGTAATGACAATGAAGTAGAGATTGAACCTACTGTTGATCTTGATAACCCACAATCAAAGAATCAATGTTATGATAAGAGAGACTTTGTTGCTAGGAAGAACGGTAAAGAAAGAGAACCATGGGTTCAGAAACCCATGCCTTTTCCTCCTAAACCATCCAAGAAAAAGGATGATGAGGATTTTGAGCGCTTTGCTGAAATGATTAGACCTATCTTTTTGCGTATGCGTTTGACTGATATGCTTAAAATGAATCCTTATGCTAAGTATATGAAAGAAATTGTGACAAATAAAAGAAAGATACTGGAAGCTGAAATTTCCACCATGCTTGCTAATTATACTTTTAAGGGTGGAATACCTAAGAAACTAGGAGATCCAGGAGTACCCATTATACCATGCTCCATTAAAAGAAATTATGTTAAAACTGCTTTATGTGATCTTGGAGCCGGTGTTAGTGTTATGCCTGTCTCTTTATATCATAGACTTGATTTGAATAAGTTGACACCTACTGAAATATCTTTGCAAATGGCTGATAAATCAACTGCTATACCTGTCGATATTTGTGAGGATGTGCCTGTTGTGGTTGCAAACGTTACTATTTTAACGAACTTTGTTATTCTTTATATTCCCGAGGACGATAGTATGTCTATTATTCTTGGAAGACCCTTTTTGAATACTGCAGGGGCTGTTATTGATTGCAACAAAGGCAATGTCACTTTTCATGTTAATGGTAATGAGCATACGGTACACTTTCCAAGGAAACAGCCTCAAGTCCACAGTATCAATTCTATTGGAAAAATTGCAACTATTACTTTTGGAGGCTTTGAATTTCCTCTACCTAATGTCAAGAAGAAATATGATATTCTTATTATTGGGGGCGTGCATATCCCCGTTGAGGTAACCTAGTGTTATTCAAAGATTCTCTGGTTCCATGTTATTCGGAATGAGTTTGTTAGTGGATGCCTTTTGATGAGCATGAGATGGATGAATTTAGAAAACACAACTCTATGTACCCTCATATTACTTTCTATTATTTATACTAAATAAAGCAAAAATAGTATTTTTCTGTCTGTTTTCTGAATTATCAATGCAATAAAAAATACCCCGAAAATAAAGTTCTCCAAATGCCCTGAAAATTAAATATGATTTTTTCTAGAATATTTGAGAATATCTGGCACTGAAAACACAGCAGGGGAGCAAGCACCTGGCCACGAGGGTCCAGGGCGCACCCACCCCCTGGGCGCACCCCCCTGCCTGGTGGGCCCATGGTGGCTCCCCTCTACTTATTCTAGCTACCACACACTCCTTCTTCCTCCCAAAAATATCACTAGCCATCTCAAACCCGAGTCCAAGCTCATCTTGCTGCCATTTTCGATCTCCTTGCTCGAAGCTCTATTCACAAAACTGCTTTGGGGGATTGTTCTTTGGTATGTGACTCCTCCAATGGTCCAATTAGTTTTTGTTCTAGTGCTTTATTCATTGAAAAAATTTTGCTGCTTAGGTGACCCTGTTCTTCAGCTTGCATGTCAAATTTATGTGGTCAAAAGTAGTTTTAATCCATGATATATCCTCTAGGCACTTGTAGGAGTAGTTTCTATCAATTTTTTGAGTTTGGTTCACTTTTATTTTGAAGTTACTAAATTTTGAAGTTACTAAAAATTTCAGAAATTTTTAGAAAAAGATGAAGAGATTTTTGAGGGGCTCATCGAGCCGAAGCTCGAAGGATAAGCAAAGTGATGAGGATAAGAGGCCCAAATATAATCTCCCTCGCACCGCGGAAGTTCGGCCATGTGAATGGCCTTGTGATAATCTCTTGAGAGCAGCCGGGATTTATGATGATTCTATGAATTGGCTGAGAATGCAGGCCTCACCGCCTTCCTCCACGACCAACGCGAACAGTATCTCTTACTCACCAATATCTT
The DNA here is from genome assembly GCF_002162155.2 of Triticum dicoccoides. NCBI lineage: Eukaryota > Viridiplantae > Streptophyta > Magnoliopsida > Poales > Poaceae > Triticum > Triticum dicoccoides. The sequence goes on from NC_041380.1 coordinate 175,439,168, forward strand.
TGTGCAAAACTTTCATTTCCATGCTAGGAGCTCACCACCTTCGGTGGAATATTATTTATATGATGAGCATAAGGAGATGTCACTTTATGATTTTTGTCAGATTTGTTTGATCCCTTTTGAGGGCATTGTAGAGGAACCACATCGTGATGATGTGGATGGGTTTATTGATACCATTGTTGTAGGGGAAACAAGGAAGGTTTCCGACACACGAATCACTAGCATACACTATCCTGTTCTATGTTACTTTGCTATATTTGCTAGTAGATGCTTAATTGGGCGCGGAAACTGTGGCAACCTTAGTGCCCTTGATATTGTTATTTGTGCCATGCCTTGTTCCCTGATGACACATTTAGTATGGGCGCTATTGTTGGAAAGCGGTTAAATCTTAACCGTACTAAGGGCCCCGTCCTTGGAGGCATCTTCGCCTCACGCCTCGCTGCATATTTTAATATACCTATTAGGCATTATGAGAAGGAAGAGAAGTTGCTGCCTCGTGTTTTTCTAGATTATAAGAGTATGGTAGCACATGACTTTATTGTTAAGAATAGGGAAAAGGAGCTTAAGTACAAATTAATATTTAGTAAAAATCATCCTGAGACTATTATCTTGCCTGCTCCTTCCTTGTTTGATTTATCAGCAGGCAAGTACCTTGTTTCGTTGGAGGCCATTCATGCCTACCGGAACCCTACATCAGCTACAGAGCCCGAGCCAGAACCACAATTTGATCCTCCACGACAGTCTGATTACCAGTGGGATCCGAGGTGATTGCCAACCAGTGGCAATCCAAGGCTTCTTCTCAGTACGACCCCAACTATTACTATGGATATCCGCCAGGCCAGCCGTGGCCATATACCAACTTAGGCCAAAAGCCTAAGCTTGGGGGAGTACATATTTCTCACCAACATTACATTCATGTTCACACACTCATTACTAGTTGTGGGTGCTCATACTTTTTCATTGTATCATCCATGCTAGTTTATTTTCCATTTTATGCTTTCTTCTTGTATGTTTAATAAACCTTAAGAAAAACAAAAAAAAATAGTTGTAGCTTTTAATTATTTTACTTCCATGTTGTAGTAGTAGTAATTAAAAAGAAAACCCAAAAAGATTTCTCGTTCTTCTTTTGCTTGTCGGGAGCTTTCCCGTGTAAATAGTTTTATTTGTTTCTTTTCTATGGGGGCGAGAGGAGAAGACCATAATTAAAATATTTAGTGGCTCTTATATGCATTATTGATTGATCTGACAAAGAGCCCATATTACCTTGTCTTCTCTCTTGAATTGAATGCTTGCAGATTCCAGCTTAGTCCAATGCACATGCACTATTATTATTATCCACACTATTCGGTCATGCAAGTGAAAGGCAATAATGATGATTATATGATGAACTTATTGAGATGAGAAAGGCTGGTATGAACTCGACCTCTCTTGTTTTTGTAAATATGATTAGTTCATCGTTCCTGATTCAGCCTATTATGAATAAACATGTTTGCAATGACAATTAGAGATTATAGTTGCTTATGCCATGCTTAATTAGCTAGGACCTTATAATGGTTTACCTTGCATGCCAACATGCTATTAAAATGGTTGTGATGTGGTATGATAGGGTGGTATCCTCTTTTGAACGATTCAAGTGGCTTGACTTGGCACATGTTCACGCATGTAGTTGAAACAAAATCAACATAGCCTCTACGATATTTATGTTAATGGTGCATTATATCCTACTCATGCTTGCATTCGGTGTTGATTAATTTTAATGCATGTTCATGACTGTTGTCACTCTCTAGCTGGTCGCTTCCCAGTCTTTTGCTAGCCTTTACCTGTACTAAGCGGGAATACTGCTTGTGCATCCAATTCCATAAACCCCAAAGTTGTTCCATATGAGTCCACCATACCTACCTATATACGGTATCTACCTGCCGTTACAAGTAAATTTGTATGTGCCAAACTCTAAACCTTCAAATAAAAATTCGGTTTTGTATGCTCGAATAGCTCATGTATCAACTAGGGTTGTCTGTATCTTCCATGTTAGGCGGGTTATTCTCAAGAGGAGTGGACTCCGCTCCTCACTCACGAGAAAATGTCTGGTCACCGGGATTCCCAGTTCCATGCTTTATGCAAATCAAATCAAAATAACTGCAAACAAAACTCCCCCGAGACTGTTGTTAGTTGGAGGCACTCATTGTTTCGAGCAAGCCATGGATTGATGCTTGTTGGTGGAGGGGGGTATAAACTTTACCATTCTGTTTGGGAACCGCCTATAATGTGTGTAGCATGGAAGATATCGCCATCTCTTGGTTGTTATGTTGACAATGAAAGTATACCGCTCAAAATATTATTCATATCTATTTCAAAACCAAGCTCTGGCACCTCTACAAATCCCTGCTTCCCTCTGCGAAGGGCCTATCCATTTACTTTTATGCTGAGTCATCATCCTCTTATTAAAAAGCACCAGTTGGAGAGCACCACTTTCATTTGCATTCATTACTATTAGTTTACATTGAGTATGACTTGACTGGATCTCTTTTACCATGAACTACAATGTTTAGTCAGTCCTTGATCTTTAAAGGTGCTTTGCAATTATGTTTTGCGGTCTCAGAAAGGGCTAGCGAGATACCATCCTGTTATATCATATTATGATTGTTTTGAGGAAGTGTTGTCATCCGAGATTTATTATTATTGCTCGCTAGTTGATTACGTCATTGATATGAGTAAATATGAGACCTAAATGTTATTGTGAATATGGTTAGTTCATAATCCTTGCTGAAAACTTGAATGCTGGCTTTACATATTTACAACAACAAGAGCAAACAGAGTTTGTAAAAGTTTTTCTTTATCACTTTCAGTTTATCAACTGAATTGCTTGAGGACAAGCAGAGGTTTAAGCTTGGGGGAGTTGATACGTCTCTGTCGTAACTTTTCCAAACACTTTTGCCCTTGTTTTGGACTCTAACTTGCATGATTTGAATGGAACTAACCCGGACTGACGTTGTTTTCAGCTGAATTGCCATGGTGTTATTTTTGTGCACAAATAAAAGTTCTCGGAATGACCTAAAAATCAACAGAGAATTATTTTGGAATATATAAAAAATATTGGAAGGAAGATCCACGTCAGGGGGGCCTCCACCTGTCCACGAGGGTGGGGGCAGGCCTGCCCCCCTGGGCGCACCCCCTGCCTCGTGGGCCCCCTGACACTCCACTGACCTCAACCTGGACTCCATATATTCACTTTTGGGGAGAAAAAACCATGGGAGAAGGATTCATCGCGTTTTACGATACGGAGCCGCCGCCAAGCCCTAAACTCTCTCGGGAGGGCCGATCTGGAGTCTGCTCGGGGCTCCGGAGAGGGGAATCCGTCGCCATCGTCATCATCAACTATCCTCCATCACCAATTTCATGATGCTCACCGCCGTGTGTGAGTAATTCCATTGTAGGCTTGCTGGACGGTGATGGGTTGGATGAGATTTATCATGTAATCGAGTTAGTTTTGTTAGGGTTTGATCCCTAGTGTCCAATATGTTCTGAGATTCATGTTGCTATGACTTTGCTATGCTTAATGCTTGTCACTAGGGCCCGAGTGCCATGATTTCAAATCTGAACCTATTGTGTTTTCATCAATATATGAGAGTTCTTGATCCTATCTTGCAAGTCTATAGTCACCTATTATGTGTTATGATCTGTTAACCCCGAAGTGACAATAATCAAGATACTTACCGGTGATGATCGTAGTTTGAGGAGTTCATGTATTCACTATGTGTTAATTCTTTGGTCCGGTACTCTATTAAAAGGAGGCCTTAATATCCCTTAGTTTCCATTAGGACCCCGCTTCCATGGGAGGGTAGGACAAAAGATGTCATGCAAGTTCTTTTCCATAAGCACATATGACTATATTCGGAATACATGCCTACAATACATTGATGAACTGGAGCTAGTTCTGTGTCACCCTAGGTTATGACTGTTACATGATGAACCGCATCTGGCATAATTCTCCATCACCGATCCATTGCCTATGAGCTTTCCATATATTGTGCTTCGCTTATTTACATTTCTGTTGCTATTGTTATCATCACTACAAAACACCAAAAATATTACTTTTGCTACCGTTACCTTTTACCACCATTGCCACTACTATCATATTACTTTGCTACTAAATACTTTGCTGCAGATATTAAGTTTCCAGGTGTGGTTGAATTGACAACTCAGCTGCTAATACTTGAGAATATTCTTTGGCTCCCCTTGTGTTGAATCAATAAATTTGGGTTGAATACTCTACCCTCGAAAACTGTTGCGATCCCCTATGCTTGTGGGTTATCATGTACCAGCTTCCCTTTCGGTGCCAAGGAGGCAAGCGCAGATGCGGAGTCCCGAGGAATCAGGCAAATGTTTCCATATTGGTGCAACGAGACCAAGACCACCAGGACGATAGGACGGAGGTCATCACGGAACCCACCACAACGTCACCACAAGAGCCTTTGCAGGCGAAGACTACTTTTGTCAGGATAACTTGTACTAGTTGTCTCCCTTTGAATTTGGCCATTGTGGGATCCCTTCCCGCCTACATTTGGGAAGAGGACCAAGGCCACTATAAATAGGACTTAGCCACCACCCGAGAAAAGGATCGGATCATTCAGACAATCCTCACACCCACCAGCTCATTGAGCTCAAGAACACCTCACCTCCTGAGGCTGTTCAACCACTGTACTAGTTCATCCTCAGCCCCTCGAGGCAATCCACCACAAAGCTAGAGTAGGGTATTACACCACAAGGTGGCCCGAACCAGGATAAACTGTTGTGTCTCTTATCCCTTGGGTTCGTCGAGCAAGGATGTGGAATCGTTGGGCCGGCAGGTTGGGGAGAAGGAGTTCTTCGTACGCACCACAATGTTCGAACCTCTCAAGGGTCTGCGGAGCCCGGAATCCGACATTTGGCGTGCCAGGTAGGGGTGCATCGGGGCCTTTCTTCTTTCTGCCAGCCGAGAACCCAGATGGCCGACGATCAGAGGGCTCTGATGGCCCACAAGTATAGGGGATCTATCGTAGTCCTTTCAATAAGTAAGAGTGTCGAACCCAATGAGGGGCAGAAGGAAATGATAAGCGGTTTCCAGCAAGGTATTCCCTGCAAGTATTGAAATAAGTGGTAACAGATAGTTTTGTGATAGGATAATTTGTAACGAGCAACAAGTAACAAAAGTAAATAAGGTGCAGCAAGGTGGCCCAATCCTTTTTGTAGAAAAGGACAAGCCTAGAGAAACTCTTATATAGAGAAAAGCGCTCCCGAGGACACATGGGAATATCATCAAGCTAGTTTTCATCACGCTCATATGATTCGTGTTCGGTACTTTGATAATTTGGTATGTGGGTGGACCGGTGCTTGGGTACTGTCCTTACTTGGACAAGCATCCCACTTATGATTAACTTCTATTGCAAGCATCCGCAACTACAACAGAAGTATTAAGGTAAACCTAACCATAGCATGAAACATATGGATCCACATCAGCCCCTTATGAAGCAATGCATAAACTAGGGTTTAAGTTTCTGTCACTCTAGCAACCCATCATCTACTTATTACTTCCCAATGCCTTCCTCTAGGCCCCAATAATGGTGAAGTGTCATGTAGTCGACGTTCACATAAAACCACTAGAGGAGAGACAACATACATCCCATCAAAATATCGAACGAATACCAAATTCACATGACTACTAATAGCAAGACTTCTCCCATGTCCTTAGGAACAAACGTAACTACTCACAAAGCATAAACATGTTCATGACTACTAATAGCAAGACTTCTCCCATGATCTTCCACCAATTAAACCAACTAGCATCAACTACAAGGAGAAATTAACACTACTAGCAACCTACTAGCACCAATCCCGGACTTGGAGACAAGAATTGGATACAAGAGATGAACTAGGGTTTTGAGAGGAGATGGTGCTGATGAAGCTATTGATCGAGTTGCCCTCTCCCGATGAGAGGAGCGTTGGTGATGACGATGGCGATGATCCCCCCCCCCTCCGGGAGGGAAGTTTCCCCGGCAGAACAGCTCTGCCGGAGCCCTAGATTGGATCCACCAAGGTTCTGCCTCGTGGCGGCGGAGTTTCATCTGAGAAGATGGCTTCTTATTTTTTTTCCATCGAAAGACTTCATATAGAAGAAGATGGCCACCGGAGGGCCACCAGGGGGCCCACGAGGTAGGGGGCACGCCCAGGGGGTAGGGCGCGCCCCCCACCCTCGTGGGCAGGGTGTGCCCCCCTGGTGAATCACTTCCGCTGAATATTTTTTATATATTCTGAAAACGTCTGCCGTGAAGTTTCAGGACTTTTGGAGCTGTGCAGAATAGGTCTCTAATATTTTCTCCTTTTCCAGCCCAGAATCCCAACTGCCGGCATTCTTCCTCTTCATGTAAACCTTGTAAAATAAGAGAGAATAGGCATAAGTATTGTGACATAATGTGTAATAACATCCCATAATGCAATAAATATCGATATAAAAGCATGATGCAAAATGGACGTATCAACTCCCCCAAGCTTAGACCTTGCTTGTCCTCAAGCGAAAAGCCGAAATCGAAAAATATGTCCACATGTTTAGAGATAGAGGTGTCGATAAAAATAAAATACGGACATGAAGGCATCATGATCATTCTTAGAACAACAACTTATATAATTCTTGTCATATGATTTCTTATGCTAGAGTAATAATTCAATCACAATTTCAAGTATGGATCATAAACTTTATTGAAAACTAACAAACTATAATCTCAGTCATTGGAGCAATTGCAATTTATCATAACATAGTAAAGAGTCATTGTATAAGAGCTTTTCAGCATGTCCACATACTCAACTATCATATAGTCTTTCACAATTGCTGACACTCACACAATACTTATGGGTATGGAGTTTTAATCGGACACAGAGAAAGATAGGGGCTTATAGTTTTGCCTCCCAACGTTTTACCTCAAGGGTAATGTCAACAATAATAGTTCATGAAAACTTACATCTAATTAGCCATATATACCAGGATCTTTCCAACATACTGTGCTTGCCAAAGGAATAAAATGTCAAAAGGAAAGGTGAAGATCACCATGACTCTTATGTAGGGTAGGAGATAAAAGTAAAAGATAGGCCCTTAGCAGAGGGAAGCAGAGGTTGTCATGCGCTTTTATAGTTGGATGCACAAAATCTTAATGCGAAAGAACGTCACTTTGTATTGCCACTTGTAATATGGAACTTTATTATGCAGTCTGTCACTTTTATTTCTTCCATATCACACGATCGTATAAAGCTTATTTTCTCCCACACTAATAAGTTATACATATTTAGAGAGCAATTTTTATTGCATGCACCGATGACAACTTACTTGGAGGATCTTATTCAATCCATAGGTAGGTATGGTGGACTCTCATGGCAAAACTGGTTTAAGGGTATTTGGAAGCACAAGTAGTATCTCTACTTGGTGCGATGAATTTGGCTAGCATGAGGGGGAAAGGCAAGCTCAACCATGTTGGATGATCCATGATAATATAATTTATCTCAGATGTAAGAAAACATAACCCATTACGTTGTCTTCCTTGTCAAACGTCAACTCTTTTAGCATTTCATATTTTAATGAGTGCTCACAATCATAAAAGATGTCCAAGATAGTATATCTATATGTGAAGACCTCTCTTTCTTTATTACTTCCTATTAATTGCAATGATGACCAAAACTATGTTTGTCAACCCTCAACAACTTTTATTCATCATACTTTTTCTATGTGAGATCATTACTCTCCATAAGACTCACATGATCTCTTTGTTTCTTTTATTTATTTCTCTTTTCTTTTATTCCCTTAGGATCATGGCAAAATAATCAAGCCCTTGACTCAACACTAATCTTTATTATATAGCTCATGGACTCGATTACATAGAAGGATTATAAAGCAAAACTCACGACTAGATCATACTAAGAACTTTTATTCTACTAGATCAAGATATTACCAAAAGGATCGAACTAAGAAAAACGGTAAAGATAAAAGTGATGGTGATACAATACCGGGGCACTCCCCCAAGCTTGGCAATTGCCAAGGGGAGTGCCCATACCAGATACCCAATTCTTCTTTATTGGTGGAGACAGTGGTGATTTTGTTGATGGCGTAGGCTTGTCATCCTTCTTCCAAGGCATAGGCTCACCATCATAGAAGGATGACCGAGTCTCCCGAAACCTCAAATCTGCAGCCAAACTCATCCTCTTGAATCTATATCCATACTCACAGTTTTGATTTTGCAGGTCATAGATCTGGGCTTGGAGGTGCTCGTTTTTCTCATGAAGCTTGAAAATCGCCTCCCCAATGTCCTTGACGTCCAGCTTGTGGTTGTTGGTGAACTCCGTGATCATAATGTGATTGGAATCGAGTCCATGCTCCACCATCTCCTGACACTTGCAAACTTATTACTCCAATGCCTCGAGCCTTTCCTCCGTGCTTCCGGTCTTCCTTGGTCCCTCAGCATCGCGGATGTGCAACAACCCCTCACGCATCTCAATGGTTTGAGGGTGTTGCAGCACTTCTGCGAGGTAGGGGTTGATGACCTTCTCGAAGAACTAGTCCTTGGGGGCGCTTTATGATGACATGACGACCTGGATCTGTCAGAAAAATAGCTCGAAACAAAAACAGGAGATTTTTGCGTGATACGGGAGTCAAATCCTCCGGGAGATTATATAATGAATTTTTATCGGCCAAAATATGTGTCGTGTACGAAAACGGAGTCCGGAGAGCACACGAGGTGCCCACGAGGTAGGGGGCGCGCCCAGGGGGTAGGGCGCGCCCTCCACCCTCGTGGAGCCCTCGTGTCCTTCCCGGACTGCTTCTTATTTTTCTATTTTTCTAAATATTCCAAAACAGAGAAATATTGCCTTAAAAACTGTTTTGGACTCGGTTTACTTGCCGTACCACATACCTATTCCTTTTCGGAGTCTGAAACGTTCCGGAAAGTGTGCCTTATGTATTCCTCTGGGGTTACGGTTTCAATAATATTGGTTTCAACATTTATGGGATTACCTGAGATATAATCTTTGATTCTTTGACCGTTCACCACCTTCAGATTTGTGCCTTCGAAGTTGTTGATTTTATGGCACCGGAACGATAGACCTCCTCAATAACGTAAGGACCTTCCCATTTAGAGAGAAGTTTTCCTGCAAAAAATCTTAAATGAGAGTTGTATAGCAATACATAATCACCTACATTATACTCACGCTTTTGTATTCTTTTGTCATGCCATCTTTTAACTTTTTCTTTAAACAACTTGGCATTTTCATAGGCTTGGGTTCTCCATTCATCAAGTGAGCTAATATCAAATAGCCTCTTCTCACCGGCAAGTTTAAAATCATAATTGAGTTCTTTAATAGCCCAATATGCTTTGTGTTCTAGTTCAAGAGGTAAGTGACATGCTTTTCCATAAACCATTTTATATGGAGACATACCCATAGGATTTTTATATGCAGTTCTATAGGCCCATAATGCATCATCAAGTTTCTTGGACCAATTCTTTCTAGATCTATTAACAATCTTTTGCAAAATTAATTTGAGCTTTCTATTGCTCAATTCTACTTGACCACTAGACTGTGGGTGATAAGGGGATGCAATTCTATGATTAACATCATAATTAGCAAGCATTTTACGGAAAGCACCATGAATAAAATGTGAACCACCATCAGTCATTAAATATCTAGGGACTCCAAATCTTGGAAAAATAACTTCTTTAAGCATTTTAATAGAAGTGTTATGATCAGCACTACTAGTTGGAATAGCTTCTACCCACTTAGTAACGTAATCAACAACAACTAAAATATGTGTATATCCATTAGAGGCAGGAAAAGATCCCATATAGTCAAAGCCCCAAACATCAAATGGTTCAATAACAAGTGAATAGTTCATAGGCATTTCTTGATGTCTACTAATATTACCAATTCTTTGACATTCATCACAAGATAAAACAAACTTACGGGCATCCTTGAAGAGAGTAGGCCAATAAAAACCAGATTGCAATACCTTATGTGCAGTCCTATCTCCAGCATGGTGTCCTCCATAAGCTTCAGAGTGACACTTGCCTAGGATCTGTTCCTATTCATGCTCAGGTACACAACGTCTAATAACACCATCTACTCCTTCTTTATAAAGATGTGGGTCATCCCAAAATTAATGCCTCAAATCATAGAAGAACTTTTTCTTTTGTTGGTATGTCGAACTAGGTGGTATGAATTTAGCAACAATATAATTAGCATAATCAGCATACCATGGAGCAGTACGAGAAGCATTTATGGCATTTAATTGCTCATCAAGAAAGCTATCATCAATAGGTAGTGGGTCATCAAGCACATTTTCTAACCTAGACATGTTGTCTACAACGGGGTTCTCAGCTCCCTTTCTATCAACAATATGTAAATCAAATTCTTGTAGAAAGAGAACCCATCTAATAAGTCTAGGTTTAGCATCTTTCTTTTCCATAAGATACTTAATAGCAGCATGATCAGTGTGAATAGTTACTTTAGAATCAACAATATAAGGTCTGAACTTATCACAAGCAAATACAACTGCTAAGAATTCTTTTTCAGTAGTAGCATAATTTCTTTGAGCATTGTCTAGAGTTTTACTAGCATATTGAATAACATTTAATTTCTTATCAACTCTTTGCCCTAGAACAACACCTACAGCATAATCACTAGCATCACACATAATTTCAAAGGGTAAATTCCAATCAGGTGGCTGAACAATAGGTGCAGAGATCAATGCTTTCTTAAGTATTTCAAATGCTTCTACACAATCATCATCAAAAACAAATGGTATATCTTTTTGTAATAAATTAGTCAGACGCCGAGAAATTTTTGAGAAGTCCTTAATGAACCTCATATAAAATCCGGCATGACCAAGGAAACTTCTTATACCTTTGATGTCCTTGGGACATGGCATCTTCTCAATAGCATCAACCTTGGCTTTATCAACCTCAATACCTCTTTCAGAAACTTTGTGCCCCAAGACAATACCTTCATTAACCATAAAGTGGCACTTTTCCCAATTCAAGACAAGATTAGTTTCTTCACATCTCTGCAAAACACGATCAAGGGTGCTCAAGAAATCATCAAAAGAAGATCCATAGATGGAGAAATTGTCTATGAAAACCTCACAAATCTTTTCACAAAAGTCGGAGAATATAGCCATCACGCATCTTTGAAAGGTAGCAGGTGCATTACATAAACCAAAAGGCATACGTCTATAAGTAAAAGTACCAAAAGGGCATGTAAAAGTAGTCTTTGATTGATCTTTGGCTGACACATGTATTTGAGAGAAACCAGAATAACCATCTAGAAAGAAAAAATGTTTATGTTTGGATAATCTTTCTAGCATTTGATCGATAAAAGGTAAGGGGTAATGATCCTTTTTAGTGGCCTTATTTAATTTACGGAAATCAGTTACCATCCTATAACCTATAATATTTCTTTGAGGAATCAATTCATCTTTATCATTAGGAACGACAGTAATACCTTCCTTCTTAGGGAATCAATGGACAGGACTTACCGACTGACTATTAGCAACGCGATAGATTATACCTGCCTCAAGGAGCTTTAGTATTTCCTTTCTTACCACTTCTTTCATTTTAGGATTCAGCCGTCGTTGATGATCACGAACTGGTTTAGCATCTTCTTCCAAATTAATTTTATGTTGACATAGAGTGGGACTAGTGCCCTTAAGATCATCAAGAGTATACCCAATAGCAGCACGCTGCTTCTTCAGAGTTTTCAATAATCTTGCTTCCTCATGCTCTGAAAGGTTAGCACTAATAATAACATGATATATCTTTTTCTCATCAAGGTACGCATATTTAAGAGTATCAGGCAATGACTTAAGCTCAAACACAGGATCACCCTTGGGTGGAGGGGGATCCCCTAGGATTTCAACAGGTAAATGGTTTTTCAGAATAGGTTCCTGTTTAAAGAATACTTCATCTATTTCCCTTCTTTCATTCATAAACATATCATTTTCATGGTCTAGCAAATATTATTCTAAAGGATCACTAGGAGGTACGGCAATAGAAGCAAGACCAATAATTTCATCCTTACTAGGCAATTATTCTTCACGGTGTTGTCTACTAAATTTAGAGAAATTAAATTCATGAGTCATATCATCTAAACCGATAGTAACAACATCCATTTTGCAATCTATGGTAGAATTAATAGTGTTCAGGAAGGGTCTACCAAATATAATGGGACAAAAGCTATCTTGTGGGGAACCAAGAACAAGAAAATCAGCAGGATATTTAGTTTTCCCACACAAGACTTCAACATCTCTAACAATTCCCATTGGTGAAATAGTATCACTATTGGCAAGTTTAATTGTGACATCAATATCTTCTATCTCAGCAGGTGCAATATCATGCATAATTTCTTTGTATAAGGAATAAGGTATTGCACTAGCACTAGCACCCATATCACATAAGCCATGATAACAATGATCTCCTATTTTAACAGAAATAACAGGCATGCCTACCACCGGTCTGTTTTTATCTTTAGCACAAGGTTTAGCAAATCTAGCAGACTCATCAAGGAAATGAATAACATGCCCATCAATATTATTAGACAAGAGATCTTTAACAATAGCAATATCTGGTTCAACTTTAATTTGCTCATGAGGTGTATAAGTTTTAATATTGCTTTTTCAAACCACAGTTGAAGCTTTAGCATGATCTTTTATCCTAACAGGAAAAGGTGGTTTCTCAACATAGGAAGTAGGAACAATAGGATCATTATAAGTAACAATCTTTTCTTCAACCTTAATAGGTGCGGCTACTTTCACTTCTATGGGAGGATGATATTTAAACCACTTCTCCTTGGGGAGATCAACATAAGTAGCAAAAGATTCACAGAAATAAGCTACTATCTCCGAGTCAAGTCCATATTTAGTGCTAAATTTGCGGAAAATATCGGTATCCATAAAAGATTTAACACAATCAAAACTAGGTGTCATACCTGACTCCTTACCTTTGTCGAGGTCCCAATCTTCAGAGTTGTGTTTAATTCTTTCCAATAAACCCATTTGAATTAAATAGTCTTCATCATAAAAGAGCCAGCACAAGAAGTATCAAGCATGTTGCGATTGTTATCAGAAAGCCGAGCATAAAATTTTGAATAATCATTTCTCTTGAGAGCTCATGATTGGGGCATGAATATAACATTGATTTAAGCCTCCACCAAGCTTGAGCAATGCTTTCTCCTTCGCGAGGCCAAAAATTATATATATAATTGCGATCACGATGAACAAGATGCATAGGATAAAACTTCTGATGAAATTCCAATTTCAATCGTTTGTAATTCCAAGACCCCATATCATCACATAGCCTATACCATGTCGATACATCTCCCTTCAAAGATAAAGGAAAGACCTTCTTCTCAACAACATCTCCGGGTACACCTGCAAGCTTAAATAATCCACAAACTTCATCCACATATATTAGATGCTCATCAGGATGTTTTGTTCCATCTCCTAAAAAGGGATTAGCTAGCAGTTTTTCTATCATACCCGAAGGAATTTCAAAGAAAACATTTTCATTTTCAGTAGGTTCAGTAGGTTGAGGAGCAACTCTTTTCTCTACTGGCCGGGGTGAAGATACCCCAAACAAGCCCCTCAGAGGATTACTTTCCATAGTAACAAGTGACAGTAAATTTCAGCACACTATATAAATTTTTCCTTACCAAATTCCACCTACCAAAGGCGCTTCACTCCCCGGCAACGGTGCTAGAAAAGAGTCTTGATGGCCCACAAGTATAGGGGATCTATCGTAGTCCTTTCAATAAGTAAGAGTGTCGAACCCAACGAGGGGCAGAAGGAAATGATAAGCGGTTTCCAGCAAGGTATTCCCTGCAAGTATTGAAATAAGTGGTAACAGATAGTTTTGTGATAGGATAATTTGTAACGAGCAACAAGTAACAAAAGTAAATAAGGTGCAGCAAGGTGGCCCAATCCTTTTTGTAGAAAAGGACAAGCCTGGAGAAACTCTTATATAGAGAAAAGCGCTCCCGAGGACACATGGGAATATCATCAAGCTAGTTTCCATCACGCTCATATGATTCGTGTTCGGTACTTTGATAATTTGGTATGTGGGTGGACCGGTGCTTGGGTACTGTCCTTACTTGGACAAGCATCCCACTTATGATTAACCTCTATTGCAAGCATCCGCAACTACAACAAAAGTATTAAGGTAAACCTAACCATAGCATGAAACATATGGATCCAAATCAGCCCCTTACGAAGCAACGCATAAACTAGGGTTTAAGCTTCTGTCACTCTAGCAACCCATCATCTACTTATTACTTCCCAATGCCTTCCTCCAGGCCCAAATAATGTTGAAGTGTCATGTAGTCGACGTTCACATAACACCACTAGAGGAGAGACAACATACATCCCATCAAAATATCGAACAAATACCAAATTCACATGACTACTAATAGCAAGACATCTCCCATGTCCTCAGGAACAAACGTAACTACTCACAAAGCATAAACATGTTCATAATCAGAGAGGTATTAATATGCATATAGGATCTGAAATATGATCTTCCACCAATTAAACCAACTAGCATCACCTACAAGGAGTAATTAACACTACTAGCAACCTACTAGCACCAATCCTGGACTTGGAGACAAGAATTGGATACAAGAGATGAACTAGGGTTTTGAGAGGAGATGGTGCTGATGAAGATGTTGATGGAGATTGCCCTCTCCCGATGAGAGGAGCGTTGGTCATGACAATGGTGATGATTCCCCCCTCCGGGAGGGAAGTTTCCCCGGCAGAACAGCTCTATCGGAGCCCTAGATTGGATTCGCCAAGGTTCCGCCTCGTGGTGGCGGAGTTTCATCCGAAGATGGCTTCTTATTTTTTTCCATCGAAAGACTTCATATAGCAGAAGATGGCCACCGGAGGGCCACCAGGGGGCCCACAAGGTAGGGGGGCGCGCCAGGGGGGTAGGGCGCGCCCCCCACCCTCGTGGGTAGGGTGTGGCCCCCTGGTGAATCTCTTCCGCTGAGTATTTTTTATATATTCTGAAAACATCTGCTGTGAAGTTTCAGGACTTTTGGAGCTGTGCAGAATAGGTATCTAATGTTTGCTCCTTTTCCAGCCCAGAATCCCAGCTGTCGGCATTCTCCCTCTTCATGTAAACCTTGTAAAATAAGAGAGAATAGGCATAACTATTGTGAAATAATGTGTAATAATAGCCCATAATGCAATAAATATCGATATAAAAGCATGATGCAAAATGGATGTATCAGGCTCATGTCGAGCACTAGGCCGCTTGGCCCGCCCGGGCGATGCCATCCCTCCAAGAAGACCTCCACTCCGCGCTCCAGGTGGCTCGTACACCGCCCAACTCCATCGGACGCGGGCGCCGCCCTCCCTCGCCCCTCGGCGTACGCACGCCACCGTGCGGTCGTCGGGCTACACTGCGGTGATGGCACCGCATACACGTCGGGAGCAGGCGAACATGTGGGCCGCGATCATCGTGGCGTGAGAGATATTGCGCTGTAGGTTGGTGGAGGGCGGCCACGATGCCCTACTAGAGCGGGTCGCCGAGCTACTCGACGCCACCTGCAGAGGTGTGGCACCTTTTTGCTCCTTGTCCACCCCTCAGGTGGTGGCGGAGGCGCGTGCTAGGCCCCAACGTGCCCGCGCGCACCACGAGGCACTCGAAGGATTCGACCACAACAACACGGCCCTTGCCGCAGCTCGTTCCGCCACAACCATGGCGCCAGCGGCCGGGGCGGGCCCTGGCGGTCCCCTAGGGGGGTGCGCCAGGGCGTCGTCCCGCGACCACCAAGGCCTGGCGCAGGTCCCGGCGATCCAGGGTGTGGGGCACCCAGGAGAAGGCCCCGATGCAGCCGCCCCTGATGCCTACGTGCCCCGCATGATGGACCTGGAATACACGCCTGAGGAAGAACCCAGTTTGTTCCCCAAGCTGAGCTGGACAGGAGATCCGCTGGAGGTCGGGGCTTTCCATGAGCTTCCTGGAAGCTTCGTCGAACCCTTCGACGACAACAACCACATGGTACAACCGTTACCCCAGGGACATGCTTACGCTAACCATGGCCCGCAGGTGAACCAAGCCGCGGCAGCGGTCGGAGACCCCGACACGCGCCCCCGCCCCCAGTAGGACCGGCACACTAGGGGCTACGCGGGTGGGGCCCGAACGCCCCCACCCCCTCGTGCCCCGCAGAGCAAGGCGTTGCGGGGAGCTAGGTCCTCTGCCAGGGGAGGCACCGGTGAGCCTTTCCCCTCGGCGGAGGGCCCGTGGTCGCCGAGGGCGCCGCTAGCATCCCCCTTGCCCCTTGGTCTCGTCCTAGTTTCCAGACGACCCAACGGTGGTCGGGGGAGGCACAAGGCGGGGCCCTCGTCAGGCGATATGAAGCAAGGCTCACGCCTGTGAAGGTCTCCGCTCGTGACACTCTCACGTAATAATGAGTAGGGTTGTACACGCCTCAAAGTCTCCAGTGTGCCGCCCCTCAGCCTCGGGGGCTCCCGCCCATGTCCAAGTGGAAGCACCATGCTCCGCGCTGGCCGTCGACACTGTTCCCCAATGACTATGCTCACATCCAGTAAAAGCACTTAGCTCTGCGCTGGTGGTTTCTGCCAGTTTTATTCCGTTCTGGTCGCGTGCTTTGTTTTTAAGGCTCATGCCCTGCCCCCTCTCACGAGTGCCCCGCGGCTTGGGGGCTGGTCTGCAGACCGCGCCGGGCGCGTCTGGGCAACCTGGACAAGACCCCCTCGTCACGAGAGTGCACGCGCCGCAAGATTTCTGCGTGCGCATCCTAGCATGGCCCTCTCGGATGGATCCGCTGGATCCTCAGGAGGCCCAGAGCCCCGCGAGCTTCTGAGGGATCACCTCAGGAGGAAGGCACATCAGCAACCTCAGAAGCCGCTCAAGGCCTGCTAGGATCAAGATAAGTCACAGCGATAACCCTGCTCAGGGGCTCACAAGCTCGCAAAAGCACATTTTGGGTCCGGCTTAAAAGACAGAACATTAATTTACATATACGAGGGGCTCCCCCTCCAAAATGCTCTCACGCCCTGCGGAGCCGTGTCCAAGTCCTTGCATGCAGGTTCAAGCAAAGGAATGCAGGCTTAACAGGACGTGCTGCCCCATCATCTCCCTGATGGTTCTCATACGCGCGACTTATGTTGTCACTTGTGTCGTCTTCATCGTCATCGTCCACGCCATCTTCGTCCGCCATGGCCACCACCGCGTCGTCCTCGGTGGCGAACACCCTGACCAAAGCTTCCACATGATTGTCCACCCAGTGCGACAGGTTGTCCCGGATAGCCCCGGGCACTGGGGCTATGGCGGCGTCAAACTCGAAGGGGGTCGAGGTTCTGAAGATGACCAAAGACGCGTGATAACGTGCGCCCAAGGAGGCCCCGACTCCTCTCATGGACAAGATCGCAGGCCCTCGTAGCCTGGTCCTCCAGGCGCGTCACGGCTTGGGTAAAGAAGCGAAGGTGGCTGGTGTAATCTCCCTCGCAGGGATGAAGGATGCTCTCCTCGTAGATGATGCTTAGGGCTCGGTTGGCCCTCACCCTGAGGGCCTGAAGCATGGGGGCATGCTCGCGTTGTAGCATCTGCTGATGACATGCCTCCTCCCTGTTCTGCTTTGTGAGGGACGCGGTCCTGCCCTCAACTTTGGCCTCCAGGAACTTCAGCTTCAGGTTGTACTCATCGGCAAAATCTGCATGAGCCTTCGCCACCCTCCGGTCAACCTCCTCCTGGATCTTGGCTTTGCGCATGGTGACGGCATCCTCAGCCATGGCCACATGGCGCTCCCTCGTCTCCAGCCGCTCGAGCTCGAGGCTGCGCTTTGAGGCCTCCAGCATCAGCACCTTCTCGCGTTTCCGGATCTCCTTCTCTTCAGAAGGCGCCCCCCCTCATTGACACCAAGACGGCCCTGCGCACGTTGAGCTGCTGCTCAAGGGTAGCATTCAAGCCCTGGAGCTCCAGTTCGCGCTCCTCGGCAACCTCACAGCGGAAATTAGCCTCCCTGGCCTCCTCCAAGGCCCGGGCGCTGGCCTCGCGCGAGGTCGCAAGGGACATGTCGACCTTTGCATTGGCGCGTTCGTGCTAAAGACGCCCGAGATTGGCGGCCATCTTCAACTGATGCCACTCGTCCGCCAGCCGAAGGTCCTCCGCCTCGAGGCGGGCGTCAATGTTGACGAGCTCTTCTTAGTGCCGGCTTAGTGCACCCTTTGCCTCCCGAAAGAGCTTGTGGCATACAGCGCTGAGCCCTCGCACGAGTTCCAGCTCACGGCCAAGCCCATTCTTCACACTGGAGGTTGCTGGGGAAGCTTGAGGCAGCCCGCCTACCCCTGGCGAGGAGTTGGGGGGTGGCACCTTCCTCACCACCCTTCAGGCCTTGGTGGGGGCACCAGGTGGCACGCCCTCGCTACTCGAAGACGAAGCCAAGGCTGGCACCGCCCAACCACCGGTGACGACCAGTGGAGGAGCCCTCAGCACGCCTACAGCCCCCAGGGAAGACCACGGAGGAGCGACGATAGGAACACGGGATCAAGGCCCTCCATTGGCGCGTCCGGCTCCATGATAGGCCCTGCGCCGCGCGCAGCAGGCTGATGGGGGGAGCTCGGGACCAAGGGAGAGTCGAGGATAGGGGGAGGCCGCTCCTCGGGAGGTCTTGCTACCATAGACGAATGGATCCTGAAGAGCCATTGTCAGGAAAGGATGCAACAGACAGGAAATTGTGAAGAAAAGGTACCTACTCGTCTATGGCTATGTACTTCCTCTGCTTTAGCGGCTGGTAGGCGTCACCACTGCAGCAGGGAGCCCCTTTTCCCTTGAGGAGTGCCTCGAAGTTCAGGAGGAGTTGGCCGAAGCCCCGGGAGCGTCCATCAGTGCCTGGGGAATTCGGCGGGGCTCCTGAGATGGCGACCTTGGGAGCCTGGGTCTACGGCGGCTCTCCGGCCTCCACTTCAAGACTGCTTCCCCGAGCTCCAGGGGCGGCGACCTCGGGAGCCTCGGATCGCGCCAAGTCTTCGATCACCCCCTCAAGACGGCTCCCCCGCGTCTCGGGGGTTGCCGCCTCAGGGGCACCAGGTTAAGACGCACCATCAGCAGCCACCCCAACAGCACCGGGATGTGCCCGCCCCCCCAGCATCCACCATCGAGGCGTGCGCCGCAGGGACAACAGGCAGGGGGATCACAAGAACGGGGTTCTCGCGGGGCCCCTCAAGCTCAGCCGGGTGCAGCCCCCACTCGTTGAAGAGGGGCATCTGCCCCATGAACACCTGCATGTTCGAGTAGCAGTACAAAAGGCAGCCCTTCTTCGGAAGTGTGGCTGGCGCAGGGTTACCAGTCAGGAGCTCGAGCACCATTCACAGAGTCTTGGGAGGAAGTGCAGGCACCTGCAGCCTCATGGGGTCTCTGCTTCCGGCGAAGGTCCACATCTCTCGAGAGTGGCGCTGGAGAGGAGCAATGCAGCGCTGGATGAACTCCTGCACCAGCACGGGCGCCGTCACTCCAAGCTCCTTCCTCCTGGCCAGCCGATGCCAAACGTGGGCAAGCCAATGGTCGACGAGCTTCACGTCACCAAGACCCTCGTCAATGGCGGTGCGGGGCTCAATGCTCTGTACATCGAGACCTTCGACTGACTCCAGGTGCCATATGACCAGTAGCAGCCCACCAAGCCCTTCTCAGGAGTGACCGACGACTCCACCACCCGATAGGGCAGATCCTCCTTCCTATCACCTTCGGCACCCGCGACAACTACCGCACAGAGCTCATCAACTTTGACGTCGCCCACATCCGTCTTCCATACAACGCCATCCTTGGGTATTCGGCCCTGGCCAAGTTCATGGCAGTGACTCATCATGATTACAATGTCCTCAAGATGCCAGGGAGTCGCGACGTCATCATGGTCGCATGCGAGGACAAGGACGCAGTGTGCTCTCTCGAGCGCACCTACCAGACTGCAGCAGTCGAGAACCCAGATGATGAAGCTTCCATCTACCCTCCTAAGACTACCCCAAAGAAGAAGAAGCTGCTGCTCCGCCAAGAACCTCAGGAGAGCGGTGTGTCCAGCACCACCACCTTAGGACCTGTGCCCACGGACGGTGCGCCTCCCTCCCTCGCATAGGAAGGCGCGCCTAGCGCCCCTCTCGGGATAGGCTCGGGGGCTCTCCTCTGGGGGGGCCTCTGACCTATCCAACGTCATGAGGGAGGCGCTCGGGCACCACGTGGAGGCGTGCTTCAGCATGCTTTTCCGCCAGGAGGGCATAAGGCATGGGGCGCCAGGTGCTTAGGAATTCATCACCAAGGCAACTGAGGAGATTCAAGAGCCGAGAGCCATGCGCAGCGCCGCCGCCCACCACCCTGCGTGGCTCCTTGTCCTGGCGAGGACAGCGAGCTGCGTGCCTGTGTCAACATCCCTGGGCTCAACAGAGCCGCATCTCAGGAGCGCTTCTGGCCACCGCGCGTTGGTCGGTGCGAGGGTCCCCCTCACAGCTATGTTCGCATGCCTTTTGGCTTGCCGAATGCGGCCGTTACATTCCAGCGCCACGTGCGGAGTGTATTGGTGGCTCAGGAGAGCAGGCACCAGGCGATCTTGACAGAGATGGCGACGGTTCTTCACGAGCCTCCCGGGCCCCCAGAGCCTCTTGAGGTTCAAGGCCTAGGTGGCTCATGATGAGCGACTTCTTTAGCACGCATCTTCAGCTACTTCAACATCTCTTCAGCAATGGTGTCATGTGATATTTTCTGGTTATTTAGTTGGGGGCGCCCTTCGGTCCGCATCATCCCCAGGCTGCATGGGCTTGTCCCTGCGGCATGTATCCTTTTGCGTCTTTGATCTACCCTGTTGGGGGCGCCCCTCAGGCCACATGGGTATGTCCCTGTGGCATGTATCATTTTTTCGCATCTATTACAGCTGGCTTACCTCCTTCCGTTAGTTACGTCATGATTATGACCTGCCTGTCCGGCACTTCGTTGCCGCGAACGTCGTACGCCCTTGCAAACCCACCCACGACCGCCTCATGATTAAGGGCGGGCATGGTGTCTGTGCTCGGGTCCGTCCCTGCAGCATCGCTAAACCCAAGAGGCTGAGCTTTGGCTCGCGGGGTAGCTCTCGTGCATGTCACCTCCCATGGTCCTTGGTGCCTTGCTCTCGCATGAGCTAATCGCGCGCGGGCGAGCCAGGGGGTGCAATCCAGTGCCTCATCACCACGGGAGCCGCGCGCCTATTATCTTTCTTTCGAACTTTCGCATGAGAAGACTGGGCACGGCGTCTGTGCTTGGATCCGTCCCTGCAGCGTCGATAAACCCAAACCCAACGACCGAGCTCTGTCTGGCAGGCCGGCCCCGTTTACGTCACCTCCTGGGGTCGTTGGTGTTTGGCCTTCTCATGTGATAACCTCAGGAGATTCATTTGGCGCAGGCTGCCTAACCATCTCGCAGGGCCCTCACAAGTGTTCCGAATCAAATTCAGGCGCAACCCACCTTGAGGTAGGGCCTCGTGAGTCCCGCGTTGGCTCGCAAGTGCCCGTACACACCTCCTCTAGCCCTGCCATTCAAGCCACGTGTCAGGGCGGGGTTGTACACACCCCGAGGGCTGCACTCAGAGGGAGCCCCACCCATGCACCAGTGGAAGCACCATGCTCCGCGCTAGCAGTCGAGGAGCGGCTATGCCCATGCAAGTGCGGAAGCGCCATGCTCCACGCTGGTGATAAACAACCGAGGCTGGCCCCATGGCCGCAATAACCTCAGGAAGCCGCCAGGCTTGGTGTTCGGCCTCATCGCAATGCTTTGCCTTTGGGAGAGTCGCGCAAGGGGGCTGTGCATGGGGGATATGCTCAGGTCATGCCTAGCATACACCACCCTGCCAGGTCCCTCGGACCTGGTCTTCGTGCGCCCCTTCGGAGCCGGACCTCGGCAAGAAAAGGTATGGAGGTCTGTTCGTACGTCAAGGGGGACTCTTGAGCATCGCGACTCAGGAGCCTAACTAGTCACATAGCCCCTCACCCCTTGGTCTCATCCTGGTGATCCGGACGAACCAACAGCGGCTGCGGTATGCGCGGGTCGGGCCCTGCCGATGCAGAACGCTATGTCGTACTCTAGCATTTCCTTCCCGAGGGTTGTTTGCGCGTCAACGGAGACTCCTGAGCATCGCGACTCAGGAGCCTAACTGGTCGTGTAGCCCCTCACCCCTTCATCTTGTCCTGGTGATCCAAACGACCCAATGGCGGCTGAGGTATACATGGGGTCAGGCTCTGCCGACGCAGAACATTAAAGCAAATGGGGTGGAAATTGCAGAATCCTAGCAAATTATTACAAAACATATTGTCTCTTAAAAGTACCAAGCATAAGTTTTTACGCCTCCACGAGGCACGATACATGTTGCAGGAGTTAAACGGAGGGGAGCGCCACCATCGAGACACTTCTTCAGCCTTGGGTACCGCCATCACCCGCGAGGGGAGCCCTGCCATCGACAAGGTCGCAGTCGCCCGTGCCGTCAGTGGTGGTCGTGGGGTCGGCGGTGCCATCAGCCGCGGTCGCGGGGTCGATGATGAGGAACTTCCACAGTAGGGCCTCCACCTGATCCTTCATGGTGTCGACAGTGGCGGTGCAATGCTTTGGGTCCATGGGCTCAAGGAAGGCACCAAAGTCGAAGCTGGGGTAGCGAAGATGGACGTGGCTGAAGACGCACGTCACAGCCGAGGTGGAGAGCGCGCGGGCTTCTCCTTGCACCATGGGGCCAACCCCAACGACAACACCCTCGAGCGTCGTGATGAGCTGGGGGAGCAACTCGGCGGGGCCTTCCTCCGAAGTCACCAACGGCTCCTTCAAGCCCCTTCCGTAGAGATCTAGCAGTGCCTTGTGGGACCTCTGCTCGAGGGAATCAAAGGTGGCACGCCCCTCGGCAAGAACTTTTGCCTTGGCCTCCAGCTGGGTCTTCTCCGCCTCCACCTCCTTCTTCAACTTCTCCAGGCGGCCGCGCTCCGCGGCCTGCTTCTGGGCCGATTGCTCCAGGTCGGTGTCACGATCAACGACTGCAGCTTCTCGGGTCTTCAGCTCTTCCTCCCGCACCTCGAGCTGACGAGCCTCGGTGGTTTTCCTATCGCGGAGGGTCTTCAGCTCGGCCTCTGCCGCTCGGTAGCGCTCCTCGGCGGCCTTGGCGTCCTTCACCGCCGCATCGCAGGCGGCCGTGGCTAGGCGGGCTACCTGCTCACCCTCCTCTAAGGCCGCCACGGCCTGTCCCTGGGCCGCCCTCACAGATGCGTCGGCACGGAGCCATCCTGAGATCATCTCTAGGCGCCCCAACGCCCTGCGCCGGTCAGGCCCCTGAACATCACCCCGAAGCTGATCCAGCATAGAGAGGGCCTCCTCTCGAACAGCGGGCGTGGCTGAAGAATCACGGCCCAGCGGCATGATGGACGAGGGAGGAGACAGCGCCAGCGCCAAGACCAGCGAAGCAGCAGCTGCAGAGAGGGCCGGGGGCTCCAAAGCCTTCGCGACCTCAGCAGGCGAGCTGAGGACACGCGCCTCCGGAGCCGTCATGGCCACAGGGATCGCCTCCTCTTTAGGCTAGGCCTCCGAGCCTCGGGAGGACTACCCAGCCACAGGAGCGCACGGGCCGGTCCCGTCCTTCTGTGTCGCAGGTGGCACGGCCGCGGCAAGCTGCTTGGCCTCGGTGGCTCCGGCCTCCTCCTTCTTCTTCTTCGCCACCGGCGTTGGCCTAGCCATGGAGGAGGCAAACGTCAAGACACTACGACAAAAGCAGGAGGCAAAGATAAGACGATGTGCTTACTGGTCGGTGGCGATGTAGTCCCTCGTCCTCTTCAGGAGCGGGAGGCTGGCAGGCTTCATGGGCATGGGAGATGTCATACCCTCAGGGGTATACGGGCGCACGGCCGGCTCCGGAATGATGGCGGATGGCGACGAGGCAGAGGCCTCACCTCCGGAAAGTAGCGCCGAGCTGCCCTTCTTCGGGACCCCCAGCTTCAGCTTCTTCGGAGGGGTGCCCCTGGACCTTGTGGTGACCCCGACGGAGCACGGAGACTCCCTGACCAGGTGCTCGCCGGCGCCGGCGTCGTCGGAAAGGACGCATAGGAGATTGGTCTGGCGTGAGGGAGAGGTCACTCCCGCACCTTCCCGGGTCGCCTCCGAGTCCGCCCCCTCCTCCCTGTCGGACTCGCCAGAGGACACCGTCACCAGGGAGCCCGAGGGCCGGGAAGGCTCCAAAGATATGAGCCCGCGCTCGTCGAAGACAGGCATGGCATCGGCAATCTTCTCCCCGTCAGGGCGGTGGTACATCGGAAGATGGGTGTCCGAGGGCAACCCTGGTCTTTCCCAAGCAAGGTGCGCACGGCCTTGTTCAGCTCCTCGTTGGACAAGTTGTCCGGGCGCAGCCGGAGGTCGCCTTTCGCGCCCTTGAGCCTCCACAGGGGGTGCGAGTGCGCCTGGAGCGGAGCCAGGTGCTTCGTAAGGAACTCCTTGATGATCATAGCCCCCGCTAGCTTCTTCGCCTTCGGGTCGTCTGACTTCAGGTCGGCCACCATCTTCTCCATCAACTGCCCCGCCCAAGGATCGGTGAGCTTCTCGTGAGACCATCCTTCCTGGGGCGTCGGCAGCCCGGTTGGTAGCTCTAGCCGAGGGTAGGAGCGCTTGGCGTCCATGAAGATCCACTTGTTCTGGAAGTCCTCCACCTTCTTCCCGACCCACGAAATCGCGTTGCTGCTGTTGGCCATGATGAAATTGGCGCACCTCGAGAACTGGCTGCCATTGACCCAAAGGTAGAAGAAGTGGTGGAACATCACCACGGAGGGCATCACCCCCATAAACGCCTCACAGTAAAAGGCAAATATTGACAGGAGGAGGATAGAGTTGGGGTGAAGATGGAGGGCATGAGCTTGTAGTGGCAAAGAACGGCGTAGAAGAAGCTGGAGAAAGGGGGAACCAGCCTCGTGAAGACGTTGTGCAAGCAGAAGGGGTAGAAGGTACCACCCAAGGTTTCTAGCTGGGCAGAGCTGACCCGGAGCATTGTCTCTCCCCCCTCGTTCATGCTGCCCGCCATCAGTTGGAGCTCGACGGCGAGGTGCTTCTCCTTGGCAACGGTGGATGCGCTCAGGGCAGGCTCGAACCAAGAGGGTGAGAGCGCGGCCGTGGCCAAGGACTTCACCTTGTCGGTGGCCATCATCCGCGGGCTTGGGGCAGAGATTCAGCGGATCTAGAGTTTTTCTGGGCAGAAGAAGAAGGGGATCTGGAGCAAGACGAAGGAAGGGCAATGAAGGCTCTGCAGCGAGTGCCAGCCTTTTTGTCAACTAGGAGCAGTTGACGAGGCAATGCGGGGAAGCGGAGGCGCCCACGTCGCATCAATCGCCACGCGTCGACCAAGGCCGCAGGAGGTTAGGGCCCATGGCGCTCCGCACTTGCCCTTTGGCCTAGCCTCGAAGCCATGTTCGAGTGCACCTTGGGCCCATGGGCTAGTGTCGGTGTTCTGGGAACGGGGGTACCCAGACTTGCATGTCTGCAGCCCACGACGTGGCTCCATCGACGGCCTGGTACGGCTCAGCTTCAACATCAACAACTCAAGACCCTCGCGAGGGGCCAAGCCTCGCGAGGCGGACGACACCAAGACCTCCACGAGGGGTGGCCTCTTTGGTGCTAGGAGGCGGGGCTCTTTGGTGCTAGGAGGCAAGTGCAGGCGCGGAGTCCCGAGGGGTCAAGCAAAGGTTTCCATTCCGATGCAACAAGACCAAGACTACCAGGATGGCAGGACGGAGGTCATCGCTGAGCCCACCACGGCGTCACCACCAAAGGCTTTTACAGACGAAGACTACTTTTGTCAGGATAGCATGTATTAATTGTCTCCCTTCAAATTTGGCCGTTGTGGGATCCCTTCTCGCCTTCATTTGGGAAGAGGACCAAGGCCACTATAAATAGGACCTAGCCACCACCATAGAGGAGGGGTCATTCAGATCATCCTCAAACCCACCAGCTCATCGAGCACAAGAACACCTCTCCTCCTGAGGTTGTTCTCCACTGTACTAGTTCATCCTCAACCCCTCGAGGCCAATCCACCACAAAGCAGGAGTAGGGTTTTACACCACAAGGTGGCCCAAACCTGGGTAAACTACTACGTCTCTTGTCCATTCAGTTCGTCGAGCTAGGCTGTGAGATTAGCAAGCGGGCAGACTGGGGAGGATGAGTTCTTCGCACGCACCCTAGAGTTCGAACCTCTCAAGGGTCCGCGGAACCCAAAATCTGACACCGGTGATTACCGTAGTTTTTGGAGTTCATGTATTCACTAAGTGTTAATGCATTTTTCCGATTCTCTATTAAAAGGAGGCCTTAATATCCCTTAGTTTCCATTAGGACCCTACTGCCACGGGAGGGTAGGACAAAAGATGTCATGCAAGTCTTTTCCATAAGCACGTATGACTATATACGGAATACATGCCTAGATTATATTGATGAACTGGAGCTAGTTCTTTGTCACCCTAGGTTATGACTGCTACATGATGAATATCATCTGACACAATTATCACCGTCGATCCATTGGCTATGAGCTTTTAACATATTGATGTTTGCTAAGTTACTTTCATTGCTACTGTTGTTACAATTACTACAAAATTGCTACTATTAACTTTTTCCACCGTTACCATTAATTCCATACTACTTTGCTACTAAACACTTTGCTGCAGATATTAAGTCTTTCAGGTGTGGTTGAATTGACAACTCAGCTGCAAATACTAGTGAATATTCTTTGGCTCCCCTTGTGTCGAATCAGTAAATTTGGGTTGAATACTCTACCCCTAAAAACTATTGCGATCCCCTACACTTGGGGGTTATCAGCCGCTGCCACGCTCCGTCCGCCTTTGCCCCGTGCCGCACGCCGCCACCCTGACTCGCTCCCCGCTCAGCCGCTACCCCGACTCGCTCCCCGCTCGGCCGCTGCCCGCTCCCTGATGGGACTGAAGAAGACATCGATGGGCAAGTCGGGTTTTCTTCGCCGTGAGGGCGAAGCCCACTAGGAATTTCGGAGTGAAGTTCTCCGATGTCGGATGACGTTGGTGGCTCGACACATATCTCACCGCCGATGAGGATGTGCGTGCCTATGACATGGCGATGTGGCATGCCGGATGGCCGAAGACGGACCTCAACTTCCCGGAGATCGAGTGCCGAGCGGTGGCGGAGTGGCTCATGCCACAGGGCATCCAGATGGAGGAGATGCCGGTGAAGAAGAAGAGACTGGCAGTTGTCGTTACTC
This sequence comes from Triticum dicoccoides, assembly GCF_002162155.2. NCBI lineage: Eukaryota > Viridiplantae > Streptophyta > Magnoliopsida > Poales > Poaceae > Triticum > Triticum dicoccoides. The sequence goes on from NC_041380.1 coordinate 175,466,447, forward strand.
CCGGCGAGAGCGACGAGGCAGTGATGGCTCGGTTTGCGCGGGAGAATCCCGAGTACGTCCAGGATGAGTAGGACTTCTACTGGAAGCGTGATGCCGAGGAGGAGAATCAGAAGGAGGAGGTGAAGAAGGAGGACGAGGCCAGCCCCTCGACGGTGATCCCCATCGAGTCACCGTTGGAGGAGGAGGACAAGGAGTTCTGGGGGCTCTCGGATGACTCCGAAGAGTCGTACTGGATGCCCTCGGACGACGAGTAGTTCTACTAGTTTAAATTTATGTCATCTATGTTTGAACTATGTTGAATTTGATGTTATGAAGTAGTAGTTGGTCATTTTTAGAATTATGTCTTCCTTTTGGACCATCTATTGGAGTTGCTCTTTTATTTACATCTTCGTTGTGGACCATCTGTTGGAGTTGAGCCTTTTTCGGAGATGTAAAAAGCACTTTTTGGTGCTCCAAATTTTTACATCACCGGTTTGGAGCACCACAATATAGATCATCTATTAGAGATGCTCTTACAAAGCAGATCCTATGCTACTCGGACCGCGTAAAAGCAAACTGGTATGCTACCGAAGGAGAACATAGGAGAAACTGAGAACAAGCCCTCGCTGCATCCTACGACACCTAAACTCCTCAATAGCACCCCCAAAAGGGGGAACATCACAAAGTGTCGTCGCTTGCTAGTCTCACCGGACAAGGGTCTTCATCCAGAACTATGAAGCAGAGATGAGATTCACGACGACGTCTTCAAGCAAGGAGCGGAGCCTGCAAGCGGAGCCCGCGAGCGGCGCCGTTGCCAGTGCAAAAAGTCTGGAGCTTTCATTTAGCACCCACCCGATAACCCACAAGTATAGGGGATCATTTGTAGCCTTCTTCCATAAATAATAGTGTCGAACCCAAGGAGGAGCTAAAGGTAGAACAAATATTCCCTCAAGTTCTATCGACCACCGGTACAACTCCACGCACACTTGACGTTTGCTTTACCGAAAACAAGTATGGAACTATTTTGCAAGAATAAAACTATGAGCACTTTGCAAGAACAAAACTATGAATAAATTGCAAGGTAATAAAAGTGGATAGCTTTTGTCAACAAGAAAGTCATTTGTCCCTAGGCAATCGATAACTAAACCAATGATCATTGTTGCAATTTTATATGAGGGAGAGGTGTGAGCTAACACACTTTCTCTACTTGGATCATATGCACTTATGATTGGAACTCTAGCAAGCATCCACAACTACTAAAGATCATTAAGGTCGTGAAACCCAACCATAGCATTAAGTATCAAGTCCTCTTTATCCCATACGCAATGACCCCCAAACTCGAGTATGTGTATTATGTCACTCATGCCACCCACCATAAGCGAACCATTAACGTATTGCAACACCCTACAGCGGGGATCCCTCTGTTTGCGCGACATGGAGGGCATCGTAGGGCAGCACCAAAATAAAATATAGAACTCAAACCAATCATGATCATCTATCAACCCATAGGAGAAAACGAATCTACTCAAACATCATAGGATAACCATAAATCATTGGGAAATAATATATAGAGTTAAGCATCATGTTTAAGTAGAGATTACAGCGGGGAGAAGAGGTGTTACACCGCTGCATAGAGGGGGAGAAAGTTGGTATTGATGGTAGCAAGATTGTTGATGTAGATCGCCATCACGATCCTTGCCCGGGTGGCGCGCCCCCTCCTTCTTCTTCCTTGGCCTCCCCCTATATGGGAGGAGGGTTCCCCCTCTGGTCCACGGCCCCCATGGCGGCGGAGGGGCGGGAGCCACTCCGGGATTGGATCGCCTCCTCTATTCTCTTCTATTTCGCGTTCCCCAGATCTGGCCCTTCATGGTTTCTTAAATTCCCGGAGATCCGTAACTCCGACTGTGCTGAAATTTTTACATGAATTTTTCCATAATTTTTCTTTCTTGCGCTAGAAGAAGGGCCCCAACCGCCTTACGAGGAGGGTATAAGACACCTGGGCGCGCCTGGCACCTCCTGGCATGCCCTGGTGTATCTTGGGGCCTGTGGGCCCCCGTTTACGTTCATTCCACCTCCCAAAATTCACAAATATTCCAAAATAACTCTCTGTAAATTTTTATTGCATTTGGACTTCATTTGATATGGATTTTCTGGGAAACAAAAGCATGCAACAAAGAGGAACTGGCACTCGATCAATAGGTTAGTCCAAATAAATCATTTAAAATGTTCCCAAAAGTATGTGAAAGTTGTATAATATTGGCATGAAACAATAAAAAAATATAGAAACGACGGGGACGTATCAGCATCACCAAGCTTAATTCCTGCTCGTCCTCGAGTAGGTAAATGATAAAAAAGATATTTTTTGATCTAGAATGCTACCTAGCATAAACTTGATCATATATCTAATCATGGCATGAATATTAAGACATAAGTAATTCAAAGCAATAATCTATAATTTGACATAAAGACATCAATATTCACGCATCCCAACAAACAAGCATGTCTTTCAAAATATCAACGCTAAAGAAAGCTATACCTACAAAATCATATAGTCTTGTCATGCTCTGTCTTCTTAACACAAAGTATTTATCATGCACAACCCCGATGACAAGCCGATCAATTGGTTCATACTTTTTAACGCGCTTCAGCTTTTTCAACCCTCACGCAATACATGAGCCCAAGCCATGGATATAACACTATAGGTGGAATAGAGTATGATGATAGGGGTGAATATAGAGAAGACAAAAAAGTAAGAAAGTCTCACATCGACGCGACTAACCAACGAGCTATGGAGATGCCCATCTATTGATATCAATGTGAGGAGTAAGGATTGACATGCAACGGATGCACTAAGATCTATAAGTGTATGAAAGCTCAATATGAAACTAAGTGGGTGTGTATCTAATCCTATAATGAAAAATTCCCACTAGTATATGAAAGTGACAACATAGGAGACTCTCCATATGAAAAACATGGTGCTACGATGAAGCACAAGTGTGGAACTAGCATGCCCCTTCTCTATTTATTTCTTTATTTATTTTTTCCTTTTCTTTTTCTTTCTTTCTTTTTTTCTTTTTCTTCTTTTTTATATTTTTTTCTCATTGTCCGGAGTCTCATCCCGACTTGTGGGGGAATCATAGTCTCCATCATCCTCTCCTCACTGGGGCAATTCTTTAATAATGAAAATTGATGATCATCACACTTCTATTTACTTATAACTAAATATTGAAAACTCAATACCTATAACAAAATTTCACTCTATATGAATGCCTTTGGCAGTGTACCAAGATGTGCAATGATCTAGCATAACATGTATGAAAAATGATGAACGGTGGCTGACCCACAAATAGTATGTCAACTATATGATCATGCAAAGCAATATTACAATGAATGCTCAAGTCATCAAAATGGAAGCGGTGGAAGTTGCGTGGCAATATATCTGGGAATCGCTATGGAAAGGCCATAATAGGTAGGTATGGTGGATGTTTTGAGGAAGATATAATAAGGCTTATGTGTGATAGATCATATCATAGCATGGGGTTTGGATGAACCGATGAAGTTTGCACTGACTCTCGAGATGAGAAAGGTCAATGCACCATACCATAGAGACTAGCAAATTGCGAAAAGGTAAGAGTGCATATAATCCATGGACTCACATTAGTCATAAAGAACTCATATACTTATTGCAAAACTTTATTAGCCCTCGAAGCGAAGTACTACTACGCATGCCCCTGGGGGATAGATTGGTAGGAAAAGACCATCGCTCATCCCCGACCGCCACTCATAAGGAAGACAATCAATAATAAATCATGCTCCAACTTTATAGCATAACGAGAGACTATACATGCATGCTTCGGGAATAACAAGACTTAACACCAATATTCTTACTAACCACAACCATTTACTAGTACTTCCCACATATTCCATCTCTATATCGCAAAACTATTTAGTGATCCACAAGTTTTATGTTGGATTTTATGAGTAACCATGCAATATAATTGACCAATTCTTGTTGACTCTCTAAATAGGTATAAGTGAAGCATGAGAGTTTTAATTCTTTCTACAAAAGACCATGCTCTGATAAATATAATTGAAGCAAGAGAGCATTTGGTTTTCTATGTGAAGAGAAATAGGCAATCCAAACTTCAAATGATATAAGTGAAACACATGAAGCATTCTATAAAGCCATACTCAAAAGATATAAGTGAAGTGCAATGAGCATTCTATGAATTAACCATGGACTATCTCATACCAGCATGGTGCATAAAAGAATAGTGAAAAATAAACACAAAAGATTCTCCAAGGTTCATGCATATCATGTGAACGAAACAAAGACGAAAACATACCGATACTTGTTGAAGAAAGATGGGATGCCTTCCGGGGAATCCCCGAGCTTAGATAGTTGAGTCTCCTTGGATATTTAATTGGATTGCCTTGGGCATCCCCAATCTTGAGCTCTTTTCTCTCCTCCTTCTCCTCAAATCAAGACCTCCTCGATCTTTGATCACTTCATGCACACAAAACTCAACAAAAAGCTCGATAAGATCCATTAGTATAATAAAGAAAATCACTACTCTAAGTACTATTGCAAACCAATTCATATTTTGTTTTTTCGTTGTATCTACTGTAATATAACTTTTCCATGGCTTATACCACCAATAAAAACCAATGGTTTCATCAAAACAAGCAAAACAATGCATCAAAAACAGAATCTGTCTTAAACAGGACAGTTTATAGCAATCTAAACATCTACCATACTTATGGTACTCCAAAACTTCTGAAACATTAGGAAAAAATAAAAAAATATATAGCAATACTATGCAAAAAGTTTCATACACTTTCGACGTTCCAGTAAAAAATGTAAAATCACACACTACAGCCAAAGTTTTTGTTTTTGCACCGCACATACCAACAAGCAATCTACTCATCCTAAAGGCAAATCTTGGCACAATAATTTTACAATACAATGGATTTTCACAAAGGGATAATTATTTTTGGATGAAAAGTTTCTGTAATCGATATTCACAAAGTTTCCATGGGCATGAACAAAGTTCAAGCATGTCTGTAACACCCCGGATATGATTTACGCAATATGTACTCCAAATCTTGCCGTTTCCGGCCTTAAGTTATTTTATTTTCTCGGGTTCGGGTTTTTGTCTCCGTGTGTCGTTGTCGTTGTCATGCATCTCATATCATGTCATCATGTGCATTGCATTTGCATACGTGTTCATCTCATGCATTCGAGCATTTTCCCCGTTGTCCATTTTGCATTCCAGCGCTTCGTTCTCCTCCGGTGGTCTTTTCTACCTTTCTTTCATGTGTGGGGATTAAACATTTCTGTATTGGACCGAGACTTGCCAAGCGGCCTTGGTTTACTACCGGTAGACCGCCTGTCAAGTTTCGTACCATTTGGACTTCGTTAGATGCTCCAACGGTTAACCGAGGGACCGAAAAGGCCTCATGTGTGTTGCAGCCCAACACCCCTCCAAGTTGGCCCAAAACCCACCAAAACCTCTCCCATCGTCTAGAGCGTTCGATCACGATCGTGTGGCCGAAAACCGCACCTCATTTGGACTCTCCTAGCTCCCTCTACCTATAAATATAGCCTCCCCTCCGAAAATCTCGGGTCATTTCGCACCCTAACCTAGCCCCCTTCCTCTCCGCGCGCCGGACAACGTTCGGGCCACGCCGGACAACCGCACCCAGCCAGCCAGGACGCGACACATGGCACGCCGGCCACCTCCCACCGCCGCGGCCCGCCGAGCCCGGAACCGGCCCCCGCGGCCCACGTCGCTCGCTGCCAGCTACCGCGCGCCCCGCGCCTCCTCACCGCTCGCGCGCCGCCGCACTTCGCCTCGGCCGGCCGCCGCGTTCCTCGTCGGCCGGAGGAGAGCTCCGACTCCGGCGAGCCCCCCTCGCCGCCCGAGCCGGCGCCGACCTCCACCGCGCTCCTCCGTCGTCCTCTTCGCCCGGATCCGGCCACCCCGCCTCTTCCTCGTCAACGCCGGCGCCCCCAAGTCCGATTCCGGCGACTCTCCGGCGAGCACCTCGAAACGCATGCGATCCGGATCTGGATCTGCATCCCGACGGTTGACTTTCTCCCGAAACCCTAGTTCAAATGCCCTTGTTTATCGCATCGTAACTTTGCATCCGTAACTTCGTGTTGGGCATATAGCATATCAAAATGTTCGTATCAGAGAGCACATCATTTCATTCCATTGCATCATTTTCATTTGAGTTTATCTTGATGCCCGAAATGCTGTTAAAAGAGTGCTATTTGAGTTTATTGTCAGATCTGCTGCTCCAATTAGATATTTGTCATTTTTGCCATGATTGTTGTGTTCATGATATGCCCAGGTGCTCTACATGTGTTTTGTTATATGTTTTGCCATCTAACCAGAGGTGCAACCCATGTATTTTTGTGATGTGTGTGGTGACTAGCACAAGCTTGCAAAGTGAGGCATTTGCTAATGCTGATTTCAGGGACTTAGCATTTCCACTAAGTCCTTGAGCTGGTTATCTCATATGACCATATGTTCATGTTGTTTTCTAGTGATCCGTGCCTCTTTTGAGGATGATTAGTAAGGATGATTTGTTAATCTTGTAGTGCTCTATCCATCCATGCCTTTGTTTGCAATTATGGAGCACCCTAGCTTGAGTCAATCGAGCTCTACTTTTGTCATTTCGTGAATCTGGGCAGATTGTCTACTTGTTAGCGATTTTTCCGGTGATGTTGTAGTTGAACCGTGCATGCTATGCTATTGTTCTTGCCATGTCTAGCTTTAATTTTGTGTATTCTTGATGTGTGTATGCTTAGCTTGTCATTACTTGCTCTGTGGTGAGTGCATCGAGCTCGTAAACATGCCTACTTGATATCTGTTTCAGCATGCTCCAGTTTCCACTAAGTCTGAGAACTGATTATGTTTGTGCCATGTTCACATGCTTGCAATTGTATTTTCTGATCCCTTTTGGCTCAAGGTCACTAAGGGACTTTTGTTAAGTTCTTTGAGTAGATCCATGCCATGCTTTACTTTGCCATGTTCAGGTCCTGTAGCATGTAGTTTTCATGCTCCAAAGAGTGCTATCTGATCTGAAATTGCAGACAAGTGTTAATTTCACTAAGTCTGAAATCTGTTTGTCAAATGCATTTTTGCCATGCTTGTTTGAACCTGTTAATGGATGAATTGGCCATAGCTCAGTGCTAGACTTTTGTTAAGCATCATGAATGGATTCGTGCCATGTATTTGTATGCCATGTTTGGGTGCTGTAGCATGTTCATCTTGTTGCATTTAGATGGCTACTTGCTGTAAATCGCAGAACGTGGTCATATTTGAATTGCTTGCCATTTCCAAACCGTAACTCCGATTCCGGCGTTCTTTATATCGTTTTCAAGCGATTTCATCTCATCTTTTCAGTGGCACACTTGGATTTCCAAGTTGAGGCCAGGTTTATTCATACCTTGCCAAATCTTGCATATGCATCCCGCATCGCATCCCGCATAGCATACCATCTTTGCATCATATTGTTTGAGCCTTGCATGTGGTTGATTGTGTCCTTGTTGCTTGTTTGTCTTGTTTGGGTAGAGCCGGGAGACGAGTTCACTAACAAGGAGCCCGTTGAGTTTGCTTTCGAGGATCCAGTCAACTCTGACAATTTTGCAGGCAAGATGATTATACCCTCGAAATCACTAATATCTTTTCTATGCTAGATGCTCGCTCTTTTGCTATGCCTATGCTATGATGCCTACCACTTGCTTATCATGCCTCCCAAATTGCCATGTCAAACCTCTAACCCACCATGTCCTAGCAAACCGTTGATTGGCTATGTTACCGCTTTGCTCAGACCCTCTTATAGCGTTGCTAGTTGCAGGTGAAGATTGGAGGTCGTTCCTTGTTGGAACATTATTTACTTGTTGGGATATCATTATATTATCTTGTTATCTTAATGCATCTATATACTTGGTAACGGGTGGAAGGCTCGGCCTCCCACCTAGTGTTTTGTTCCACTCTTGCCGCCCTAGTTTCCGTCATATCGGTGTTATGTTCCCGGATTTTGCGTTTCTTACGTGGTTGGGTTATAATGGGAACCCCTTGATAGTTCGCCTTGATTAAAGCTTCTCCAGCAATGCCCAACCTTGGTTTTACCATTTTTCACCTAGCCTCTTTTTCCCTTGGGTTTCCGGAGCCCGAGGGTCATCTTATTTAAACCCCCCCGGGCCAGTGCTCCTCTGAGTGTTGGTCCGACTGAGCTGCCTGCGGGGCCACCTCGGGGAAACTTGAGGGTTGGTTTTACTCGTAGGTAGTCTCATCTGAGTGTGCCCTGAGAACGAGATATGTGCAGCTCCTATCGGGATTTGTCGGCACATTCGGGCGGTATTGCTAGATTTGTTTTAACATGTCGAAGTGTCTGGAAGAACCGAGATACCGAGTCTGATCGGAACGTCTCGGGAGGAAGTCTATTCCTTCGTTGACCGTGAGAGCTTGTCATGGGCTAAGTTGGGACTCCCCTGCAGGGATTTGAACTTTTGAAAGCCGTGTCCGCGGTTATGGGCAGATGGGAATTTGTTAATGTCCAGTTGTAGATAACTTGAACCTTAACTTAATTAATATGAATCAACAGTGTGAGTTACCGTGATGGTCTCTTCTCGGCAGAGTCCGGGAAGTGAACACGGTGTTGGAGTAATGTTTGTCGCAGGTTGCCCTCTAGTTACTCGTTCGCGCTTTGCCTCCACTTCCCGCTCTCTTTTGCGAACAAGATAGCCACTATATATGCTAGTCGCTTGCTGCAGCTCCACATATTTTACCTTGCCTTACCTATAAGCTTAAATAGTCTTGATCGCGAGGGTGCGAGATTGCTGAGTCCCTGTGGCTCACAGATTACTTCCAAACCAGATGCAGGGCCTAATGATTCCGCTCCAGGTGACGCGCTTGAGCTCAAGTGGGAGTTCAACGAGGACTCTCAACGATACTACGTGTCTTTCCCTGATGATCAGTAGTGGTGCCCAGTTGGGGGTGATCGGGACCGTGTCGCATGTTGGGTTATCTTTTATTTTGGCGCCGTAGTCGGGCCATGAGTGTTTGAATGTTGTAATGCTATTTATGTACTTGATTGATGTGGCGAGTGTAAGCCAACTATGTTATCTCCCCTTTTATTATCTATATTACATGGGATGTTGTGAAGATTGCCTAACTTGCGAGATATGCCTTCAATGCGGTTATGTCTCTAAGTCGTGCCTCGACACGTGGGAGCTATAGTCGCATCGAGGGTGTTTCAAGTTGGTAATCAGAGCCTTCCCCGACCTTAGGAGCCCCCACTGATTGATCGTTTTTAGCAGCCGGGTTGTGTCTAGAAAAATGTTTTGAGTCATTTAGGAATTATTTATCAGAGAGTTTAGGAATTGTTTTTTACTTCCCAGTCTCCTCATCGCTCTGGCAAGGCATCCTGACGTAGAGTTTTGACTCTTCTCTTGTCAAATTTCACTAAAAAAATTTAGGATCATGCGGGTATCTTGGAATCGTTCCGATGGTTTTGTGACGAGAACATTGTCTTGGTGCCTCCTGTCAGGGGTTTTGTGGAAGTGTCCTGAGGAGTTGAGCTTTCAGGTGTTGTCGTCATAATTTTATTGTGGCAGTTCTGGAATACCTGAGTTTAGTACGCCGACATCGAAAATCTCTTTTATGCAGTTCGTTGGTGAGATAACCTCGACGCCACCTAGTACTGGGGCGGGAGTTCGGGAGTATCGCCATAACTTGTATAACGGATGCTTTTCGAAGGTTGAGGTAGATGGTTTCCGAAGTTTTTCTCGGTTATGTGTTGAAGGATGGATACAGCTGGATGTAGGATTTACTAGATTTGGGTGAGATGTTATGTTTCCCCTGTATCCCCAACACCTGATTGCATAACCGGAAAGGTTCGGGAGTTTCATAGGTGGGAATTCAAGTAGCTCTAGTTCTTCTTCCATAGATATTTGGTTTGAGATTGGGATTTCTTACCGATTATTCGTTCTTGATCCGTACCTTGTTGATTTATTTCTCTACCTAAATTCTAAGTGGCTTCTCAATTTATGGATATGTGACCATTTCAAGAGGAATGCATTCGTTCATTTTGTTCGGATGTGAAGACTATATGTTGCAATTTTCATTCCATTGGATTCAGCTTCATTTTATCTGTCAATGTGCTAACGGTGGTCAACCTCTTCAGGATGGCTCCCGCTAAGAGCAAAAATCAGAATCAGAATCAGGATCCGCCACCACCTCCACCTCCTCCGGAGGCATGGCAAGCTGTGATGGCCGCAACCAATGCAAACACACAGTTGATCATGCAAATTCTTCAAGAGCGCAATCAAGGCAACCAAGGGAACCAAGGCAATGATCAGAATCACTTTGCTACACTCAACCAGTTCCTTGCTAACGGGCCAAAGACTTTCAGCAATTGTGTTGAGGCAACTGATGCTGACGATTGGCTCGTGGATCTGTGCAAGCATTTCGAGTGCAGTAACGTCAGGCCTGAGGACTTCGTCAAGTTTGCTTCCTTCCAACTCAAAGATCAAGCTGCAGAATGGTTCCAGCAGTACAAGGATTCCAGAGGTGGACGTGTTATTACCTGGGATGAATTCCTTCAAGATTTCAGAGCTCATCATATCCCTCAGAGTGTGGTTGAAAGCAAGCGTGAGGAATTCTGCAACCTGAAGCAAGGCTCTTTATCTGTCTATGACTACAACAAGTTGTTTCAGAAGCTCCCCCGCTTTGCCAAGCAGGACGTCCCTGATGAGAAGAGCATGATATACCAGTTCAGGGGTGGCCTCAGAGAGGAAATTCAGCTAGCTCTTGTTCTCTTTGAACCCTTGAGATACGATGAGTTCTACAACAAGGCATTGAAGCAAGAGGCCGCTCAACTGAGGTGTGATGCTTCCAAGAAGCGAGTCAGAGATGCTACTCCTTCTTCCTCTACTCAAGTGGCCAAGCAGCAGAAGTATTGGCTTCCTCCTCCGTTTCGTCAGCCATATCAGCAGAAGAGCAAAGGTGGCAGTGGATCTTCCCACCCACCCAACCCTGGCTTTCAGAACAAGACTTCGTCTCAAGCTCCAAGATCGAGTGCTCCGTACCACCGTCCGCTTTCAGAGGTCATGTGCAACAAGTGCCAACAGAAGGGTCACTATGCCAACAAGTGTCTCAATCAGAGGCGTCTTCCTCCTCCTCCTCCTGTGAGATCGACAAGTACAGTTGTGGTCAAGCATAACCCCAAGCACGCCAAGGTCAACTTGATGAACGTAGCTCAGGCAGAGGACTCGTCAGATGTCATCATGGGTAACCTTCCTCTTAATGATATTCCTGCAAAAGTACTTTTTGACTCTGGTGCATCACATTCCTTCATGTCATTCCCATTTGCATCGGAGAACAATTTTAGTACTAAGGCATTACCTAGAGCTATGCAAGTCGTCTCTCTGGCTAAGCGTCTGAGTTCTAGTATGATGGTTCCGGATATTTCTATCATGATTGGTGATTTCAAGTTTCTGGCTTCTCCAATGGTTCTTGGTAACTCGGATATTGATCTTATTCTCGGAATGGATTGGCTTTCTAAGCACAAGGCGCATCTTGATTGTGCTGCCAGGCAGATTCAATTGACTCATTCGTCTGAGGATGTAATTGTCTTTGCTGCTCAGGATAATATCATTCATCTGTTTTCTCTCAATGAGAAGGGTGAACTGGATGCCATCTCGCAAATTCCAGTCGTTTGCGAATATCAAGACGTCTTTCCAGAAGAGCTTCCAGGAATGCCTCCGCACCGGCCAATTGAATTCGTCATTGATCTTGAGCCTGGCACGGAACTTGTGTGCAAGCATCCTTACAATCTCAGACCTGAAGAGTTGAAGGAGTTGAAGAAGCAACTCGATATTCAAGAGAGAATGGGTCTCATCCGGCCAAGTTATTTTCCGTGGGCTTGTGGTGTTCTTTTTGTGAAGAAGAAGGATGGAACGGACCGACTTTGTGTTGATTACCGTCCATTGAACAAGAAGACCATCAAGAACAAATACTCACTTCCCAACATCAACGAGCTGTTCGAACAACTCAAAGGTGCCCAAGTATTCTCCAAGCTTGATCTCCGTATGGGTTATCATCAGATTCGAATCCGTGAGCAAGATATTCCCAAGACGGCTTTCAGGACAAGCTATGGTTCATATGAATACACTGTCATGTCTTTTGGCCTCGTCAACGCTCCTCCGACTTTCTCTCACATGATGAACTTCATCTTCAACGCCTACACCAATGACTTCGTTTTGGTCTATCTCGACGACATTCTTGTTTTCTCGAAGAACAAGGAAGATCATGCCAAGCACTTGCGTTTGGTGCTTGATAAGCTGAGGGAACACCAGTTCTACGCCAAGTTCTCCAAGTGCGAATTTTGGCTCGATGAGGTTCTTTATCTTGGTCATATCATCTCTGCCAAGGGCATTGCGGTGAATCCTGAGAAGGTGTCTGCAATTGTGAATTGGGAACCTCCTCAGAACGTGAAGCAACTCCGTAGCTTCCTCGGTCTCGCAAGCTACTGTCGAAGATTCGTTGAAAACTTTTCTAAGATCGCGAAGCCTCTCTCAAATCTTCTCCAGAAGCACGTCAAGTACGTTTGGTCTCCGGAGTGTGACATTGCTTTCAACACTTTGAAAGAGAAATTGATCACTGCTCCAGTTCTGACTCCGCCTGATGAATCCAAGCCGTACGAGGTCTTTTGTGATGCCTCTCTCCAAGGTCTTGGCACAGTGTTGATGCAAGAGAAGAAAGTTGTTTCTTATACCTCTCGCCAGTTGAAGCCCAATGAGGAGAACTACCCCACTCATGATCTCGAGTTGGCGGCAGTTGTGCATGCTCTTTTGAGTTGGCGACATCTCTTATTGGGAAGAAAAGTGGACATCTTCACTGACCACAAGAGTCTCAAGTACATCTTCACTCAGCCTAATCTCAACCTCAGGCAAACTCGATGGGTCAAAATGATTCAAGAGTATAATCCGAGTATCGAGTATACTCCAGTCAAGGCCAATGTGATTGCTGACGCATTGAGCAGAAAGGCTTACTGCAACAGCCTGATTCTCAAGCCTTATCAACCCGAGCTTTGTGAAGCTTTCCGCAAACTTAATCTGCAAGTTGTTCCTCAAGGTTTCCTCGCCAACCTTCAAGTCTCTCCTACCTTGGAAGACCAGATTCACCAAGCTCAGCTTCTTGATGCTTTTGTGAAAAAGGTGAAGATTGGGATTGCCAAGAGTCAACCCAAGTACAAGTGCTACTGCCTTGATGACAAGGATACTCTCTTCTTCGAGGATCGTATTGTTGTGCCCAAAGGTGACCTCCGTAAAGTGATCATGAACGAGGCTCACAATTCTCTCCTCTCCATCCACCCTGGGAGCACGAAGATGTATCAGGACCTCAAGCAGGCTTATTGGTGGACTCGAATGAAGCGCGAGATTGCTCACTTCCTGAATGAGTGTGATGTCTGCAGAAGAGTGAAGGCAGAACACCAAAGGCCAGCTGGTCTCCTCCAACCTCTTGCAATTCCAGAATGGAAGTTTGACCACATTGAAATGGACTTCGTGACTGGGTTTCCAAAGTCCAAGTGTGGCAACGATTCTATATTCGTTGTCATCGACAAACTCACTAAAGTAGCTCATTTTCTACCTATCAAAGAGTCAATCACTGCAGCTCAATTGGCGGAACTCTATACCTCTCGAATTGTATCTCTGCACGGTATTCCACAAGTGATCTCTTCAGACCGTGGCAGCATCTTTACCTCCAAGTTTTGGGATTCTTTTCAGAAGGCCATGGGTACCAACATCCGCTTCAGCACAACTTTCCATCCTCAAACTAGCGGTCAAGTCGAGCATGTCAACCAGATTCTTGAAGATATGCTCAGGGCTTGTGTGATCTCCTTCGGCATGAAGTGGGAGGATTGTCGTCCTTATGTTGAATTCTCCTATAACAACAGTTTTCAAGCAAGTTCGGGCAAGGCCCCATTTGAAATTCTGTATGGCAGGAAGTGCCGTACCCCTCTCAACTGGTCCGAAACTGGTGAACGTCAGCTTTTGGGTAATGACTTAATCACAGAGGCAGAGGAAATTTGCAAAGTCATTCGAGATAACCTCAAAGCAGCCCAATCCCGCCAGAAGAGCTACTATGATAGAAAGCACCGTGATTTGGCTTTCGAGATCGGAGATCATGTTTACCTCTGCTTGTCTCCTATGAAAGGTACTCGTCGCTTCGGTATCAAATGGAAGCTTGCACCTAGATACGTGGGACCTTTCAAGATTGTCAGCAAGAGAGGCGACCTCGCCTATCAACTCGAGCTTCCTTCAAACTTTGCAAATGTTCATGATGTGTTCCATGTCTCTCAGCTCCGAAAGTGCTTCAAGACTCCTGACCGCACCGTCAACTTCGAGGACATTGAGCTCCAAGAAGATCTCTCTTATCGTGAGCACCCAGTTGCTATTCTTGAAGAGACTGAACGCAAGACTAGCAACAAGTCAATCAAATTCCTCAAAGTCAAGTGGTCACACCATTCCGACCGTGAAGCTACCTGGGAACATGAGGATCACCTCCGTTCTGAGTACCCGGCGTTCTTTCAGTCCTAGATCTCGGGACGAGATCCCCTCGTAGTGGTGGAGTGTTGTAACACCCCGGATATGATTTACCCAATATGTACTCCAACTCTTGCCGTTTCCGGCCTTAAGTTATTTTATTTTCTCGGGTTCGGGTTTTTGTCTCCATGTGTTGTTGTCGTTGTCATGCATCTCATATCATGTCATCATGTGCATTGCATTTGCATACGTGTTCATCTCATGCATTCGAGCATTTTCCCCGTTGTCCGTTTTGCATTCTGGCACTTCGTTCTCCTCCGGTGGTCTTTTCTACCTTTCTTTCGTGTGTGGGGATTAAACATTTCCGGATTGCACCGAGACTTGCCAAGCGGCCTTGGTTTACTACCGGTAGACCGCCTGTCAAGTTTCGTACCATTTGGACTTCGTTTGATGCTCCAACGGTTAACCGAGGGACCGAAAAGGCCTCGTGTGTGTTGCAGCCCAACACCCCTCCAAGTTGGCCCAAAACCCACCAAAACCTCTCCCATCGTCTAGAGCGTTCGATCCCGATCGCGTGGCCGAAAACCGCACCTCATTTGGACTCTCCTAGCTCCCTCTACCTATAAATATAGCCTCCCCTCCGAAAATCCTAGGTCATTTCGCACCCTAACTTAGCCCCCTTCCTCTCCACGCGCCGGACAACGTCCGGGCCGCGCCGGACAACCGTGCCCAGCCAGCCAGGACGCGACACGTGGCACGCCGGCCACCTCCCACCGCCGCGGCCCGCCGAGCCCGGAACCGGCCCCCG
>NC_041380.1:175482285-175510274 GCF_002162155.2 Triticum dicoccoides
CGGCCCCCGCGGCCCACGTCGCCCGCCGCCAGCTACCGCGCGCCCCGCGCCTCCTCACCGCTCGCGCGCCGCCGCACTTCGCCCCGGCCGGCCGCCGCGTTCCTCGCCGGCCGGAGGAGAGCTCCGACTCCGGCGAGCCCCCATCACCGCCCGAGCCGGCGCCGACCTCCACCGCGCTCCTCCGTCGTCCTCTTCGCCCGGATCCGGCCACCCCGCCTCTTCCTAGTCAACGCCGGCGCCCCCAAGTCCGATTCCGACGACTCTCCGGCGAGCACCTCGAAACACGTGCGATCCGGATTTGGATCTGGATCCCGACGGTTGACTTTCTCCCGAAACCCTAGTTCAAATGCCCTTATTCATCGCATCGTAACTTTGCATCCGTAACTCCGTTTTGGGCATATAGCATATCAAAATGTTTGTCTCAGAGAGCACATCATTTCATTCCATTGCATCATTTTTATTTGAGTTCATCTTGATGCTCGAAATGCTGTTAAAAGAGTGCTATTTGAGTTTATTGTCAGATCTGCTGCTCTAATTAGATATTTGTCATTTTTGCCATGATTGTTGTGTGCATGATATGCCCAGGTGCTCTACATGTGTTTTGTTATATGTTTTGCCATCTATCCAGAGGTGCAACCCATGTATTTTTGTGATGTGTGTGGTGACTAGCACAGGCTTGCAAAGTGAGGCATTTGCTAATGCTGATTTCAGGGACTTAGCATTTCCACTAAGTCCTTGAGCTGGTTATCTCATATGACCATATGTTCATGTTGTTTCCTAGTGATCCGTACCTTTTTTGAGGATGATCAGTAAGGATGATTTGTTAATCTTGTAGTGACCTATCCATCCATGCCTTTGTTCGCAATTATGGAGCACCCTAGCTTGAGTCAATCGAGCTCTACTTTTGTCATTTCGTGAATCTGGGCAGATTGTCTACTTGTTAGCGATTTTGCCAGTGATGTTGTAGTTGAACCATGCATGCTATGCTATTGTTCTTGCCATGTCTAGCTTGCATTTTGTGTATTATTGATGGTTGTATGCTTAGCTTGTCATGACTTGCTCTGTCGTGAGTGCATCGAGCTCGTAAACATGCCTACTTGATATATGTTTCAGCATGCTCCAGTTTTCACTAAGTCTGAGAACTGATTACGTTTTTGCCATGTTCACATGCTTGCAATTGTATTTTATGATCCCTTCTGTCTCAAGGTCACTAAGGGACTTTTGTTAAGCTCTTTGAGTAGCTCCATGCCATGCTTTACTTTGCCGTGTTCAGGTCCTGTAGCATGTAGTTTTCATGCTCCAAAGAGTGCTATCTGATCTGAAATTCCAGACAAGTGTTAATTTCACTAAGTCTGAAATCTGTTTGTCAAATGCATTTTTGCCATGCTTGTTTGAACCTGTTAATGGATGAATTGGCCATAGCTCAGTGTTATACTTTTGTTAAGCATCATGAATGGGTTCCTGCCATGTATTTTTATGCCATGTTTGTGTGCTGTAGCATGTTCATCTTGTTGCATTTAGATGGCTACTTGCTGTAAATCGCAGAACGTGGTCATATTTGAATTGCTTGCCATTTCCAAACCGTAACTCCGATTCTGGCGTTCTTTATATCATTTTCAAGCAATTTCATCTCATCTTTCCAGTGGCACACTTGGATTTCCATGTTGAGGCCAGGTTCATTCATACCTTGCAAAATCTTGCATATGCATCCCGCATCACATCCTGCGTAGCATACCATCTTTGCATCATATTGTTTGAGCCTTGCACGTGGTTGATTGTGTCCTTGTTGCTTGTTTGTCTTGTTTGGGTAGAGCCGGGAGACGAGTTCGCTAACGAGGAGCCCGTTGAGTTTGCTTTCAAGGATCCAGTCAACTCTGACAACTTTGCAAGCAAGATGATCATACCCTCGAAATCACTACTATCTTTGCTATGCTAGATGCTCGCTCTTTTGCTATGCCTATGCTACGATGCCTACCACTTGCTTATCATGCCTCCCAAATTGCCATGTCAAACCTCTAACCCACCATGTCCTAGCAAACCGTTAATTGGCTATGTTACCGCTTTGCTCAGACCCTCTTATAGCGTTGCTAGTTGCAGGTGAAGATTGGAGGCCGTTCCTTGTTGGAACATTATTTACTTATTGGGATATCATTATATTATCTTGTTATCTTAATGCATCTATATACTTGGTAAAGGGTGGAAGGATCGGCCTCCCGCCTAGTGTTTTGTTCCACTCTTGCCGCCCTAGTTTCTCTCATATCGGTGTTATGTTCCCGAATTTTGCGTTCCTTACGCGGTTGGGTTATAATGAGAACCCCTTGATAGTTCGCCTTGATTAAAGCTTCTCCAGCAATGCCTAACCTTGGTTTTACCATTTGTCACCTAGCCTCTTTTTCCCATGGGTTTCCGGAGCCCGAGGGTCATCTTATTTAAACCCCCCCCCCTGGGCCAGTGCTCCTCTGAGTGTTGGTCCGACTGAGCTGCCTACGGGGCCACCTCGGGGAAACTTGAGGGTTGGTTTTACTCGTAGCTAGTCTCGTCTGAGTGTGCCCTGAGAACGAGATATGTGCAGCTCCTATCGGGATATGTCGGCACATTCGGGCGGTGTTGCTGGATTTTTTTTAACCTGTCGAAGTGTCTTGAAGAACCGAGATACTGAGTCTGATCGGAACGTCTCGGGAGGAGGTCTATTCCTTCGTTGACCGTGAGAGCTTGTCATGGGCTAAGTTGGGACTCCCCTGCAGGGATTTGAACTTTCGAAAGCCGTGCCCGCGGTTATGGGCAGATGGGAATTTGTTAATGTCCGATTGTAGATAACTTGAACCTTAACTTAATTAAAATGAATCAACAGTGTGAGTTACCGTGATGATCTCTTCTCGGCGGAGGCCGGGAAGTGAACACGGTGTTGGAGTAATGTTTGTCGCAGGTTGCCCTCTAGTTACTCGTTCACGCTTTGCCTCCTCTTCCCACTCTCTTTTGCGAACAGGATAGCCACTATATATGCTAGTCGCTTGCTGCAGCTCCACATATTTTACCTTGCCTTACCTATAAGCTTAAATAGTCTTGATCGCGAGGGTGCGAGATTGCTGAGTCCTTGTGGCTCACAGATTACTTCCAAACCAGATGCAGGGCCTGATGATTCCGCTCCAGGTGACGCGCTTGAGCTCAAGTGGGAGTTCGACGAGGACTCTCAATGATACTACGTGTCTTTCCCTGATGATCAGTAGTGGTGCCCAGTTGGGGGTGATCGGGACCGTGTCGCATGTTGGGTTATCTTTTATTTTGGCGCCGTAGTCGGGCCATGAGTGTTTGAATGTTGTAATGCTATTTATGTACTTGATTGACGTGGCGAGTGTAAGCCAACTATGTTATCTCCCCTTTTATTATCTATATTACATGGGATGTTGTGAAGATTGCCTAACTTGCGACATATGCCTTTAATGTGATTATGTCTCTAAGTCGTGCCTCGACACGTGGGAGCTATAGTCGCATCGAGGGTGTTACAACGTCCCCCACTTCAACGGTGTTCATCTTTCTCACTTTCACTTTTCTTTTTGTGAAGTTTTAAGTTCCCCTCTATATTTTTTGTTTTTAAACTTCATAAAAGCACTCAACAAAAATAAATGACTCTCTAAAACTTTCGGGTCGTCTCCCTGACAGCGATTTCTTTAAAGCCATTAAGCTAGGCATAATGTGCTCAAGTATTGGATCCACCTGGATCCCAAGGTATATCAAAGCCAATTTTAATTAACAATGATTTGTCATTTAGTAGTGGGCACAAGGCAACATATATCATGCAATGAAGAAGTCTAACTCTTTTCCTATGCATCGGAATGTCATAAAAGAATAATTCATGCACATCAAGTAAAGGCCAATACATAGCATAAGCAATTTCTTGCATTTTTTCATGTTGGAAACATAGAGAGGCGGAGATGTAGTTCCTCTCTCATAATAATTGCAAGTAGGAGCAGCAAGCACATGCATATTATATTCATCAAAATATTCATGTGAAACGTAGAATGCAACCCAACAATATTATCCTTAATAAGTGCAAACTTCTCCGATATAGTGTAGCTTGGAGAATTCAAAAAGATAATAGGACTATCATGTGTGGGTGCAATAGCAACAATTTCATTCTTAACATAAGGAACTATAGCAAGTTCATCTCCATAAGCATAATTCATATTGGCATCTTGGCCACAAGCATAACAAGCATCAAGTTCATCAGAAAGGAATATTTCAAATGAATCAACGGGATAATAACAATTATCATAGCATTCATCCTTCGATAAGAACAAAGGGAAATTAAACAATGTATGAGTTGAAGAGTTACTCTCATTAGAAGGTGGGCACGGCTAGCTAATCCGTTCTTCCTTCGTTTGTTCTTCACTCTCCTCATCATCTTTTTCATCAAATGAGCTCATAGTTTCATCAATTTCTTCTTCCATAGACTCTTGCAAAATATTAGTCTCTTCTTGGACAGACGAGACTTTCTCAATAGACACATCAATATCATAATTGTATTCATAATTCTCATAGCAATATTTAAGGATAGCAAAATTTCCAAGTCTAAACTGAATCATCAAAATATTCAAACTTTTCAAACAAATATTCAATTTCATAAGCACCCTTAAAAGCAACAAATTCTTCTATTCATTCCACATCATAGTAATCATATCTACCATTAGCATAAGAAGCTAAGGTTTCATTATCACTAAATTCACATGAAAAGGGAAGGTGTCGAGCCTTCATCCTAGAGCAACAAGTATAATCATATCTCGAGCATAAATTCCAAGCATACCATTGCAACATTTCAATTTGATCCCATAAAAGTTTTCCTTTTTGAGTCAAGAGATAATCCCTAAAGTATTCACGTTGATCCAACGTTACTCCCATTATCAAGTTGAATGGGATTTTCTCAGGATTATCAAAGTAGTGCATAATATTTTTCACATAACGAGCATCGAGGGTTTTAGGAGGTTCCCCATCTCCGTGAGTAGCAAGTACAACTAATTTTTTTGGTGTTTCGTGTTCCATATCCGTAACTAAAGATAGAGAAAAACTTAGAACAGGAAATAAAAACTACTTAGTGATAAATCAAACAAGCACACACGAGAATATTCACCCCACGCTATTGCTCCCCGGCAACGACGCCAGAAAAAGGTCTTGATAACCCACAAGTATAGGGGATCGTTTGCAGCCTTCTTCGATAAATAAGAGTGTCGAACCCAACGAGGAGCTAAAGGTAGAACAAATATTCCCTCAAGTTCTATCGACCACGGATACAACTCTATGCACACTTGACGTTTGCTTTACCAAAAACAAGTATCAAACTATTTTGCAAGAATAAAACTATGAGTACTTTGCGAGAATAAAACTACGAATAAATTGCAAGGTAATAAAAGTGGATAGCTTTTGTCAACAAGTAATTCATTTGTCCCTAGCCAATCGATAACTAAACCGGTGATCATTGTTGCATTTTTATATGAGGGTGAGGAGTTTTCAGCACCCCTTCTTCTTTGAGGTAGTTTACCTTGCTGCTTGGCGTATCTGGACCACGAGGAATGACACAATCTTCAGAAATATCAGGACAACCTTTGGGGGATGGAAGGCCAAGTTCATTCATGACATCACCCTGCATTCCATAGGATGAAGGCTTCGATCAAGCCTCTGCTCCTCCAGTGGATCAATGCCCTACCATGATCTATGTGGCAAGGCCATTTCTTGTACATTTGTATATAAATTGTTGTTCATTCATAGGTAGGTCTGTTAAACCCCTAGATAGCTTTTATTTATTTTATTTCTTTCCTGTAAGACTTGGGGCTCTATTTTAATAAAAGGTCGTGGGGCTTCTGCCTCACAGTGTTCAGTCAAAAAAATTATATGAGGGAGAGGGATGAGCTAACATTCTTTCTCTACTTGGATCATATGCACTTATGATTAGAACTCTAGCAAGCATCCGCAACTACTAAAGATCATTAAGGTCATGAAACCCAACCATAGCATTAAGTATCAAGTCCTCTTTAACCCATACGCAATGACCCCCAAACTCGGGTATGTGTATTCTGCCACTCATGCCACCCACCATAAGTGAACCATTAACGTATTGCAACACCTTACAGCAGGGATCCCTCCGTTTGTGCGACACTGAGGGCACCGTAGGACAGCACCAAAATAAAATATAGAACTCAAACCAATCATGATCATCTATCAACCCATAGGAGAAAACGGATCGACTCAAACATCATAGGATAACCATAGATCATTGGGAAATAATATATGGAATTGAGCACCATGTTTAAGTAGAGATTATAGTGGGGATAAGAGGTGTTACACTGCTGCATAGAGGGGGAGAAAGTTGGTGTTGACGGTAGCAATATTGTTGATATAGATCGCCATCACGATCCTTGCCCCGGCGGTGCTCTGGCACCACCGGGAGAGAGGGGGAGAGAGCCCCCTCCTCCTTCTTCTTATTCATTGGCCTCCCCCCTAGATGGGAGGAGGGTTCCCCCTCTAGTCTATGGCCTCCATGGTGGCAGAGGGGTGGGAGCACCTCCGAGATTGGATCCACCTCTCTGTTCTCTTCTGTTTTGTGTTCCCCAGATCTGGCCCTTCACGATTTCTTAAATTCCTGGAGATCCGTAACTCCGATTGCGCTGAAATTTTTACATGATTTTTTTCCATAAATTATCTTTCTTGCGCTAGAAGAAGAGCCCCAACCGCCTTACGAGGAGGGCATAAAACACCTAGGCGCGCCTGGCACCCCCTGGCGCGCCCTGGTGTATCTTGGGGCCTGTGGACCCCCATTTACATTGATTCCACCCCAAAAATCACAAATATTCCAACGTAATTCCCCATAAATTTTTATTGCATTTCGACTTCGTTTGATATGGATTTTCTGTGAAACAAAAACATGCAAAAAATAGGAACTGGCACTGGGCACTGGATCAATAGGTTTGTCCAAATAAATCATATAAAATCTTGCAAAAGTAGGTGAAAGTTATATAATATTAGCATGAAACAATAAAAAATTATAGATACAACGGAGACGTATCACCACCCTTGTCACCACGAGGCCCCCAGGCTAAGCATGACGTGCCCAGATCCTAGATTTAGATCTAGGCAACGTCCAACAGAGGACGTGCCCACGCCACCAACCGCTACCCCCTCATCGCCCACACAACAGCGGAGGAAGCCACCACCGCTGCCATGGTGCCACCGGAGAGCCAACATGCGGAACCACCGCCCCGGCATCTAAGTCCAGGACATCATCCACCGCCCACAACACAATGTACCAACCATGATATGAGTAAAAGGCAGCTCCTTCCACTCCTAGCCTAATGTAGGGTGGAACCCTAGTAGTCGATCTTTCATGATTTGGAGGGGGATTCCTGAAGAACACGATGAACACATGAAGAACACACAAGAGAAAAACACAGAAATCAGCTAGATCCGATCACACATACGCTAGATCCACATACACATAAGGTCACAATGATCCAAGGACAACAAGGGACGATACATAGGTAACTAGTTCATCCCAATACTATGGGGAAAGAGGTCTTGAATCTATGGAGGATCTTCCCACAAGGGGGTCTTGAATCCACTTGGGGGATCTTCTCCGAGGAGGCCTTGTGCTCCAATGGAGTAGAGGTAAGTGGATGAGGAAATCTCTATCTCAAATGAGCCAATCCTTTGCTAACCCTAGATAGGAGGATCAGGGGTCTATATATAGTCTAGGGACGAAGGGGTAAGAGAGGGAGTGGTTACATGGGCATGTCGCCCGGTTAGGCACGCGCAGGTGCCGGACGTCCAGGCTGGGGGCCGAATATTTAGGGCTTCAGGACGAGCCAGATGTCCGGGGTCACGGCTGGATGTCCGGGCTAGCTCTGGCTTTCGGTGTTGTAGGGTTCGAGCGAATTTCCAGGCGGGGGCTGGATGTCCGGGCTGGGGTCGGATGTCAGGGGACTGGAGCTGGCTTGTGGCTCTGCTACTGCTAGCGGTGAAACCACTAGGGGCCGGATTCCGGGCCAGGGGCCAGATGTCTGGGTCCTGCGGACTTTCTCCAATTCTCTCATCGTGCTCCTTCATATGTGTACTTTGGGGACATGTTCATCATTCCGGTCATCTCCGATAGGGTCTTCTTGGTACCTAAGCACATGTAGTGTCTTTGCATTAGGTAGCAACCATGTCTCGCATGAATGGGATGGTGAAGCATTTAGGAGCAGGTTCACCTTGTGTCCAATGGCGTATGCTTGAGGTCTCGTCGTATGTCCACTTGGGGCTTGGGGAGTAGTCGTAGTGTACATGGGGATGTTCATAAGATGCTCTGCATCATCTCCCTCCCCTTGGGGAAGATCCGACCTCGGATCGTAAACCTCATCACCATGGAAACGGTTGTCGTGGACGAACCTATAGTTGGATGGAATTGAATACATGGCGAAGTCGAACTACTCCAAGATGTCTTCGGAGTGGTATGCATGCAAAGAGAGCAAACACAAACGACACTCAGAAATACAATGGTTAGCGCACACAAGGTGTCCATCAAGTAGGAATGAGTTCTATGACGCCCCCGATTTGACCATACACTGATCATACAGGCAAATGTGTACGATCAAGATCAGTGACTCACGGGAAGATATCACAACACAACTCTAGACACAAATTAAAATAATACAAGCTTTATATTACAAGCCATGGGACTCAAGGACTCGAATACAAGCTCGATACACAAGAGTCAGCGGAAGCAACAATATCTGAGTACAGACATAAGTTAAACAAGTTTGCCTTAAGAAGGCTAGCACAAAAGCAACAACGATCAAAGAGGCAAGGCCTCCTGCCTGGGACCGGATGTTTGCTCGAACTATGTCAGTATTTCCCCAAAGAGGATGGGATGATGTAGCACAACAACGGTAGGTATTTCCCTCAGTGATGAGAACAAGGTTACCGAACCAGTAGGAGAACCACACAACACTACATGAATGGCACCTGCTCACAAATAACAAATACTCGCAATTTGACGTATTAAAGGGGTTGTCAATCCCTTTCGGGCAACGGCACCAGAAATTGGCAAGTAGATAGCATAACAATATGATAGATTGGATAAATAGATCTCGCGGGAATGCGAGATAAAATAAATAAGAATAAATTGCAGCAAGGTATTTTTTATTTTTAGTTTAATAGATCTGAAAATAAAAGAAAACAAAAATAGATCGCAAAGGCAAAAATAATAAAGACGAGACCCAGGGGCCGTGGATTTCACTAGTGGCTTCTCTCGAGAAAATAAGCAAATGGTGGGTAAACGAATTACTGTTGGGAAATTGATAGAACTTCAAATAATCATGACAATATCCAGGAAATGATCATTATATAGGTATCACGTCCAAGATTAGTAGACCGACTCATGCCTGCATCTACTACTATTACTCCACACATTGACCGCTATCCAACATGCATCTAGTGTATTAAGTTCATGGAGAAACAGAGTAATGCAATAAGAACGATGACATGATGTAGACAAGATCTATTTATGTAAAAATAGACCCCATCTTGTTATCCTTAATAGCAATGATACATACGTGTTGGTTCCCCTTTTGTCACCGGGATCAAGCACCGTAAGATCAAACCCATCACAAATCACCTCTTCCCATTGCAAGATAAATAGATCAAGTTGGCCAAACAAAACCCAATTATCGGAGAAGAAATACGAGGCTATAAGAAATCATGCATATAAGAGATCAAAGAAGACTCAAATAACTTTCGTGGATAAAAATATAGATCTGATCATAAACTCAAAGTTCATCGGATCCCAACAAACACACATCAAAAAAGAGTTACATCATATGGATCTCCAAGAGAGCATTGTATTGAGAATCAAAAGAGAGAGAGGAAGCCATCTAGCTACTAACTACGGATCCGTAGGTCTACAAAAGACTACTCACGCATCATCGGAGAGGCACCAATGGACATGATGAACCCCTCCGTGATGGTGTCTAGATTGGATCTGGTGGTTCTGGAACTTGCAGCAGCTGGAGTTGATTTTCGTCGACTCCCCTAGGGTTTCTGGAACATTGGGGTATTTTTAGAGCAAAGAGGCGATACAAGAGCCCACCGAGGTGGGCACAACCCACCAAGGCGCGCCCTGGTGTCTTGTGCTCACCTCGGGCTCCCTCTTCGGTACTTCTTTGGCCCACTGTATATCTTCTGGTCCAAAAAATCCACAAAAAGTTTCGCTGCGTTTGGACTTCGTTTGGTATTGATTTCTTGCGATGTAAAAAACATGCACAAAACATCAACTGGCACTTGGCACTATGTCAATAGGTTAGTACCAAAAAAAACGGATATAAAATGATTGTAAAATATCCAAGAATGATAATATAACAGGATGTAACAATCAAAAATTATAGATATGTTGGAGACGTATTAGGACATCCTAACTACTCTTGGTCGTCGGCGGTCTCCACGTAGTAGCAGGCACCATCGGGTAGTAGTAGATGTCGGCGGTGGCATCTGGCTCCTGGGATCCACCATCTGGTTGCAACAACCAGAAAGAAGAAAGAAGGGGGAAAAGGGATAGCAAAGCAACTGTGAGTACTCATCCAAAGTACTTGCAAGCATCCGATCTATACTAAGTATGCATTGGTATCAAAGGAAGGTATGTATATATGAACTGAATTATAGAATGCCAGAATAGAGGGAAGGCCTACCCTATCGAAGACTAGCATCTTCAAGCAGCTCCAAGCATCTTGCATCATGTAGAAGAGTAAAGAATAGCAGTTTATAATTAACAAGCATGTTGTAACATCAATGCCCAGAGATGCTTCCTCAACTCCCTGCGAGAAAGCAATCCCAGAGCCAACATATCCATCACATGTCTCAAGTGACCAGTTATAGTTGTAATAGAACAGGATACAAGTGTGAACATCCATTACCGTGGACACGGTATTCGAATGGATAACTTCCCTGCAGGGGTGCACCACATTACCCAACACGCTTGATTACTTTGGCCTGACACACTTTTCTGAGTCAGTGCCCGGCCTCGGAAGATCAACACGTCGCAACCCTTCCTAAGTTTAGCAGAGAGGTCCCCACCGGTTTATATCCTAAGCGCTCCGGGGTCTTGGGCCCATCGCCCGTTGCACTCCAAGTTGTTGCGCGCAGGGTGGATACCAGCACCACCCATGAAGTGGATGGCACGATCCGACCGTGCCACAATGCTGAACTGGACGTCTGACAAAGCTTCAGCTGAAAGTGCGATGTCGAGGCCCATAACTATTCTCGCGTGGTGGTTAGTGCGTAAAGGCCAGAGGCCAACTCAGAACAAATACCCAGACCTGTTAGTGCATTGGGGGCTCGCGGAGACGAGCAGAGACTCACGATAATGTAACTCGGTCGCCCCGTCTCATGGACTTACGGCAAGGGCCCAGAATGCCCGCCCATGCCACGTAGGAAACTCACGGGTGCTCTACGGGCCCACCCGACTTTCACATCAACTCGTGAGTACCCCTCAGGGCCGACCTGACTTAAACAAAGGTCTCAAGTAAAGTCCGGGTAACCGTGTGTCCAAAACATCAAGGGGGAAAACCCGAGGAATCACCCTCAGTGGATTCCACTTAATGTAATCGTCAAGGTGAACGTGGGAGGAATCACCCTCGAGGTCCACACTTGAGAGGTTGCACGACAGAGCCGTATCGGGAATGGTGAAGGAGGAATCACCCTCATTAACCACGACCGAATAGCTACACTACCGAATTATCATCAGGAGTGCGCTACGAGGCATCACCCTCGGCACTCGATAGTAGCTCTGCAGAGTCGAGCAACAAAAGGGGTGTGATGTGATGTGAGGTGTCGGGCTCTGGTCGTCGATCACGTTGATTGAGTGGTCAATGTGAAGCAGGGGCAACAAGGACAAGGTGGGGGTCACTAATGGATCACTAACCAACCTATACTAAGCAGTTTAGGATAAGCTGATAAGGTACAATGAGCAGGTTACAAAAGTAGGCTATGCATCAGAATAGGAGCAAACAATAATTGTAGCAAAATCTAATGCAAGCATGAGAGAATGGAATGGGCGATATCGGGATGATCAAAGGGGGGGCTTGCCTGGAAGCTCTGGTGAAAGGGAAGAAGAGTCATCGGTGACGTAATCGATCACAGTGGCATCAGCAGCGGTCTCGAGGTCTACCGGAGAGAGTAGGGGGAGAAAAAGTAAATACAGAGCAAATGGATGCATGACAAGACAATAAGTGGTGGTAGGGGTGTCCTAACGCAGTACTACACGATAGCGGCGAAGGGGGGAAACATCCGGGAATGTTTTCCCGAAGTTTGCATTTTTCAGACAGATGAAAAAGAGGGGACAGTTGCATGTTTGCTATGCTAGGAACATGTGGCGGACGAACGGACTGCGGATTTGGATTCGTCTCGTCGTTCTGAGAAACTTTCATGTATAAAACTTTTTCATCTGAGTTACGGATTATTTTCTATGATTTTTCAAAGATTTTAAACATTTCTAAAATTAATTTTAATTCAAAAATAATTGTTAAAATGCTAGGGATACCCAGCACAGGGTACACAAAAGTGCACCCAGTGGCTGACAGGTGGGCCAAGGGGTCCTAGTTGACCAGTCAACGTTGGTCAACAGGGATGGCCCCCCTGTCATTGAGACATCTATTTATAACTATATAAGTGTTAGATATGTGTAACATATTCCTTCCAGAAAAGATATATGAAACATATACATACCATTGTCCTGATGGATCATGAGTCGTGTCATCCTTAGTTTTTTTATAATAGCCGTTAGATCTTCGTAATCTGTGAAAACATTTATTTCTCATAATTCTATCAACACGTTCCATCAGGCACGTACAAATCTCACACCTATCTCTTTTCTATTTTGGAACGTCATCTATCTCTTTCCCACACCATCTTTTTTTTTCAACGTGATCTATCACTTTCCTAACTTAGCACAAACACGTTTTTCCTAAAAAGGAAATTTATGGGCTAACAAAAAAAAAGAGAAATCAACCAGTAATAACCATGCAACGCATATCTCAAGGGATGCATGAACTGATCACGTATTTTTGACAAAAAAATATCAAGTGTCCATCTTAAGCATGTGCAAGAAAAAAAAACTCTAATATGCTAGAAAATCCCACAATAATTGGAAAGATCTGATTTTTATTCTCCAGAGTAAACATTTGAGGCCATTAGACCTGGAGATATCAATTTCACATCAAGTTTAGCTAAATTTCGAGAAAAACCCGTCATAGAACTTGCGTTGCGGATGCAGATATGTCACATTTCAAATTTTTCATTCCTGGACATTTTTTTAAATTCACGAATCACAAATATTTTTAATAAATATTTTTTAATTTATCGTTCGAGAACTTTTTTTTAAAGTCGCGAGTCACAAATATTTTTTTTAAATGTTCACAACTTAAAAAAATGTTCGCGAATCACAAATATTTTTCAAATTTATCATTCGCGAACATTTTTTAAAGTCGTGAACAAATAGTTTTCAAATTAATCATTCATGAACACTTTCAAATTTATTGTTCGCAAACATTTTCAAAATTTCCTTTCGTGGACATTTATTAAAAGTCACGAATCACAAATATTTTTAATAAATCTTTTTTAATTTATCGTTCGTGAACTTTTTTTAAAGTCATGAATCACAAATATTTTTTTACATGATCACAACTTAAAAAAAATGTTCGCGAATCACAATTTTTTTTCATATTTACCGTTCTCGAATTTTTTTGACAGTTGTGAACAAATAGTTTTCAAATTAATCATTCACGGACATTTTCAAATTTATTGTTCGCAAGCATTTTCAATTTTTTTGTTCGTGGACATTTTTTAAAAGTCACGAATCACAAATATTTTTAATAAATATTTTTTAATTTATCGTTTGCAAACTTTTTTAAAGTCGTGAATCACAATTTTTTTAATGTTCACAACTTTAAATAAATGTTCGCGAATCAAAAATATTTTTCAAATTTATCGTTCTCGACCATTTTTTAAAGTCGTGAACAAATAATTTTCAAAATAATCATTCATGAACATTTCTAAATTTATCATTCAAAAACATTTTCAAAATTTTCATTCCTGGACATTTTTTTAAGTCACAAATCACAAATATTTTTAATTTATCGTTCGTGAACATTTTTTTAAAGTCGTGGATCACAATTTTTTTTAAACTTTCGCTAACATTTTTTTAAAATCGTGAACAAATAGTTTTCAAATTTATCATTCATGAGCATTTTTTTAAAGTCACTAATCACATATATTTTTAAAATCATGAACAAATTTATCGCGCTTGACCGTTATAGGGAGAAAACCGGGCAGCTGGCCGTTTCAGATGACCTGTGTGACCTATCTGCACCCGTAATGCAAGTTCGATGACGTGTTTTTTCGGTTTGCAAGTAGCGTGACTTAAGTGCACCGGCAACGCAAGTTCTCGGACCGCCGGTGCCATTTACTCTTTGCCATTAGAGAAACGTACATCAATAAATCTCAGCCAATCAATTTCAATAATTTAATACCACCTTCCTTCACGTGATCGCATCATTTGCCTAGACGAACAAATATGTGCAAAGAGTTCACGTCCAAAAAAACTGTGCAAAGAGCAAAAGGAAACCCTTTACGAAGAAAATACGCTCAACAAGATCAGGTTTCCCAAAAGAACAATAGGGATGGTTAGCGCCTCCGCCCACCTCTATTGGCATGTTCCTACGCCATGGCTGATTCGTAGGTACGGTTGCCGATCGAGGGACACAATGGCAATGAGAAGATTAATCTAGGCCGGCAGCTCCTACGGCAACGTCCAGATGTACGCAGCGCGGCCCGCGGCTCCTACGGCAACGTCCACTCATACACAACACTCACTGGTAACTGAGAATTTTAATAGCACGTTCAAACTATGCAGGCAAGATTGGTTAACGGCTCCGGACTGATTAATGTACATAGCAAAGAACATGGCCAGCCGCTGCCCAAATCATCGAACTTATAGCCACCAGATTTAATTAGATGGGCTGGCAGGTTGACTGACATATGAGATAAGATTGTGCCAGCGGTTGGCGAAATCGTTAACTCATCATCTCTGGTTCTTCTGTAGTTATAGTTGCAGGACCTTTTGTTTTCTTCTTTATATCTAGAACAAATCCATAAAGTAATGGCTAATAAAAAGTATCGTAGAAGTCCAAGCCCATGGATAATGCAACCATACTGTGAAATCACACGATGAATTTTCAAGCTAGCAGAGCACCCGGCCGGCTGATGTCTTCAGGTAGGTAACATGCACATATTAATTATTTAATCAGCTTGATCTTGAATCATTTGTTAATGCTAGATCAATTTTGATAACAGACCTAGGCCCAAATCTTTTGGGCGAAAGGCAATCCACGAACACGAACTACAGAGCCCGCTATCCACACATCAATTCATCATAAAGTTTCTGCAGGAGCTTCAAGAGATCCCAGCAAGACAGCAAGTTGCTAGACTTGCAAGAGCTTTGGTTACAGCACATGATAAGGCCTGGATCCCAACAGGAATGGGAGAGGTAAAGCTAAATGTAGACGGTGCGGTGGCCAAGTCATCCAACGTTGGGACAGTGGGCGTTGTATGCCGGAGTGAGACCGGATTTTTTTGGGGGGTCTCGGCTGTTGTATTTCATGGGTTGACTGAACCAGCGACATTGGAGGCATTTACTTGTAGGGAGGCACTCGCTCTAGCCGAGGATTTGGTTGTGAATAAAGTGCGTGTTACATCTGACTGTCTGAGAGTCATCAACGACCTGAAGAGTCCAATCCATCTCGGCGAATACTGCATGATCTTACAAGAGATCAACGAAAGGAAACAGAAGTTTCAAAGCTGTGAGCTCGTCCACGAGCAACGCGCTAGCAATGGCGAGGCACATAGATTAGCTAGAATGGCTACTACCCTTGATATTGGCCGACATTTGTGGCTCATCGATCCACCGGATCATCTTTGTATTCCTTTAAACATTGAGACATGAAATAAAGCGCGTTGTTCCTTCTTAAAAAAAAAGCTAGCAGAGCACCCGGCCGGCTGATGTCTTCATGTAGGTGACATGCACATATTAATTATTTAATCAGCTTGATCTTGAATCATTTGTTAATGCTAGATCAATTTTGATAACATACCTAATCCTTTATATATACGACAATATTCACAGTTACTTTTATCCAAAGGTTGTGTTGTCGGGTCCTTAAATTGTGGCTGCCCTCTAATGGAACTTTTATATACGTTGCCCCCTTGCTTTTGGATTTTTTTGGCAGTAGCTGGCTGGAAAACGTAGGCTAGAGAAGCAACACAACAACTTAGCACCCGGCTTGCAAATATAAACCTACATGTACACCACTAATTTCAAATTGATCAACACAGAATCATAGTAGGGCAGCTCATCAGTGTTCATGTATAGCCTTCTAGATGATACCTTGGAGAAGCATGATCAGCGGAGCTGCATGCATGCAATCATCCATTGATAATTAGTTAGCAGCACGCAAGTATTATCTCAACGAATCGTTGTGTTTCTGATTTATGTCTTGGTTTGCACAATTCATATTCAGATAGGACCATATTTCTTATATACAGTTCATGCAGCAAAATTTGTGATTCAGCTCGGAGGCATTGACGAGAGAGAAGAAAATCAAAACTATTATATATGATTGAGTACAGATGTCGTACATACACGATGGCAAGCAAATTAAATGTGTTGGAAACAGACACATACGCACGCGGCGGTCAGACATATGCATGATATCTGTATGTATATATCCGGTTATAATGGGTAAAATAGAATGTCTGTGTTGTCTACAAAAAATTATAGTCACATATATAGGACTATATTTTTTTACCATGAAGCAAAAAAAAAAATCAGCCTGGAGGCAGATTGAGCTTCAAGATAGGATCATAGCAGCTCTAAGGGTGCACGCCAAGAAAGTTATTTTGTAAGTACATGGATATATACACTTTAACATATTCTAAAGATGATGCCAATGTAAGAAAATTGACTTTTAGTGTTTTACTGAATTTACCTCAGTTCACGACAATATGTGCTCAAATTAATTGAATAATAGAACATTTGGTCGAGAAGATGATCAAAACTATTGTTAATTAAAATACATTCAAATTAGTAGTAGGCAATCAACTGTAAAATGCTCTTATTTAGTTGGTTGATTCGAGAACAGACAGGTCATTGTGTTTGGTGATAGCAAAAAAGTAGTTATATTTCTACTATATTCTCGGATATTTTATGAAAAAACATTTCTTTCTTACATTATCACATGAGTCTCTAAGATCAAGTATGTCCCAACGTCTATCCTTCAAACATGTTGATTAATTAGAATTTATGCCCATAGAGATCCAGCAATTATAGTGAGGCCACCTAGAAGAACACTTTCTAATACTTTAACCGTTCTGTGTGAACACTTATATATTTTTAAAACTCTATGAAATAATACATGAATCAATAATACTTAATGGAAAACAAATGTTCATAATGCTGTTTTTAAATTATAAAAGTATATAGTGGGTTCAACGGTACAATTAAAATAACTTAATAAATATAAAAGAATCATAACATTAGAAGAAAGAAAATTATCGTAAGGGTTATTAAGCTTAATAAAATTCTAGCCCGTACATCGAGCGGGCCACTCTGCTAGTTTAACTAATTACAGATTAATTAGCTAGTTAATTAACTTTTTAATTAATTTATTAATATTATTATTTATTTTAAATCTTTTTTAATAGACAGGGCGGGGCCCAGCTACCAGTGGCCCAGGAGCCCACTGAAGCGGGCAAAACGGGTGCGGACGGGGCGCCCGACCTGGGCACGACAAAGGCCGCGGGCGAGGGATCGGTGAGGCCCCGCCGGGCGGGCGCGGCGGGCTGGAGCTGGCGACGAGGAGCACAAGCGCCGGAGCGCGCTGGCGGCCACGGCGTCCAGCAAGCGAGCAGTGGGCGGTGCAGGAGGCTAGCGGAGGCATCAGTAGTCAGCGGCGGAGCTAGCAGCAACGGCGGGGGACATGGCGACAGCAGTGCAGCAGCTAGGCAGAGCAACAACTAGTGGGAGCATCAGCAGCAGAAGCAGCCTACAGCAGCAGCGACATCAGCGCATGGGGGAGGCTCGCGGGACGCGACAGCGGCGGGAAGCACGCGGGCGACGATTGGCCGTGGTGCGGGCGCGGTCTGGCCATAGAGGAATGTAGGGGGCGGCACCCGACGCGAGCAGCGTAGATCGGGGCGCGGCCAACATGGACTGTGGATCACGTTCGGTGAGAAAATCACGTTCCCGAATATTTTATTCCGTTTGGACTCCGTTTGATATTCTGTTTCTCCGAAACACTGAAATAGGCAAAACACAGCAATTCTGGGCTGGGCCTCCGGTTAATAGGTTAGTCCCAAAAATAATATAAAAGTGGAAAATAAAGCCCAATATAGTCCAAAACAGTAGATAATATAGCATGAAGCAATCAAAAATTATAGATACGTTGAAGACGTATCAGGCATCCCCAAGCTTAATTCCTGCTCGTCCTCGAGTAGGTAAATGATAAAAAGAGAATTTTTGATGCGGAGTGCTACTTGGCATAATTTTAATGCAAATCTTCTTAATTGTAGTATGAATATTCAGATTAGACAAATTCAAGACAAAAGTTTATATTGACAAAAATAATAATACTTCAAGCATACTAACAAAGCAATTATGTCTTCTCAAAATAACATAGCCAAAGAAAGTTATCCCTACAAAATCATATAGTCTGTCTATGCTCTATCTTCACCACATAAAATATTTAAATCATGCACAACCCCAATGACAAGCCAAGCAATTGTTTCATACTCTAACTTTTTCAAAACTTTTTCAATCTTCACGCAATACATGAGCGTGAGCCATGGACATAGCACTATAGGTGGAATAGAATGGTGGTTGTGGAAAAGACAAAAAGGAGAAGATAGTCTCACATCAACTAGGCGTATCAATGGGTTATGGAGGTGCCCATCAATAGATATCAATGTGAGTGGGTAGGGATTGTCATGCAACGGATGCACTAGAGCTATAAATGTATGAAAGCTCAACAAAAGAAACTAGTGGATGTGCATCCAACTTGCTTGCTCACGAAGACCTAGGGAAATTTGAGAAAGCCCATCATTGGAATATACAAGCCAAGTTCTATAATGTAAAATTCCCACTAGTATATGAAAGTGACAACATATGAGATCTCTATATGAAGTCATGGTGCTACTTTGAAGCATAATATATGAGACTCGCTATATCATGGTGCTACTTTGAAGCACAAGTGTGGAAAAAGGATAGTAGCATTGCCCCTTTTTTGGGCCTTCTTTTTTTTTCTTTGGCCTTTTTTTATTTGGGACAATGCTCTATTAAATGATAGTCATCACACTTCTATTTATTTATAGTTCAATGATTACAACTCGATACTAAAACAAAGTATGACTCTATATGGATGCCTCCGGCGGTGTACCGGGATATGCAATGAATCAAGAGTGACAAGTATGAAAAATTATGAACGGTGGCTTTTCCATAAATACTATGTCAACTACATGATCATGCTAAGCAATATGACAATGATGAATGTGTCATGATGAACTAGATGGGGGAAAGTTGCATGGCAATATATCTCGGAATGGCTATGGAAATGCCATAATAGGTAGGTATGGTGGCTGTTTTGAGGAAGGTATATGGTAGGTGTATGATACCGGCGAAAGGTGCGCGGTATTAGAGAGGCTAGAAAAGGTGGAAGGGTGAGAGTGTGTATGATCCATGGACTCAACATTAGTCATAAAGAACTCATATACTTATTGCAAAAATCTAGAAGTTATCAAAGCAAAGTACTACGTGCATGCTCCTAGGGGGATAGATTGGTAGGAAAAGACCATCGCTCGTCCCCGACCGCCACTCATAAGGAAGACAATCAATAAATAAATCATGCTCCGACTTCATCATATAACGGTTCACCATACGTGCATGCTACGGGAATCACAAACTTCAACACAAGTATTCTTTAAATTCACAACTACTCAACTAGCATTTCTTTAATATTATCACCTCCATATCTCAAAAAATTATCATGCTTCAATCTTTTCTTAGTATTCAACACACTCAAAAGAAAGTTTCACAAATCTTGAATACCAAGCATATTATTATTAAGCAAATTACCATGCTATTAAGAGACTCCCAAAATAATTTAAGTGAAGCATGAAAGATGAATAGTTTCTTTAAAACAAATCCACCACCGTGATCTAAAAGATCTAAGTTAATCACATAGAGCAAAATTATAACGCTCAAAAGATATAAGTGAAGCACATAGAGCAAAACTACTTAGCTCAAAAGATATAAGTGAAGCACATAGAGTATTCTATCAAATTTTAATTCATGTATGGCTCTCTCAAAAGGTGTGTACAGCAAGTATGATTGTGGCATACTAACAAACAAAGACACAAATAATACAACAAGCTCCAAGAAAAAAACATACCATGTTGGTGAATAAAAATATAGCTCCAAGTAAATTACCGATGGAAGTGGACGAAAAGAGGGGATGCCTTCCGGGGCATCCCCATGCTTTTACTTTTTGGTGTCCTTGGATTATCTTGGGGGTGCCATGGGAATCCCCAAGCTTAGGCTCTTGCCACTCCTTGTTCCATAATCCATCACAAGAATTCACCCAAAACTTGAAAACTTCACAACACAAAACTCAAAATAGAAAACTCGTGAGCTCCGTTAGCGAAAGAAAACAAAAGACCACTTCAAGGTACTGTAATAAACTCATTTTTTATTTATATTGGTGTTAAACCTACTGTATTCCAACTTATCTATGGATTATAAACTATTTTACTAGCCATAGATTCATCAAAATAAGCAAACAACACACGAAAAAACAGAATCTGTCAAAAACAGAACAGTCTGTAGTAATATGTAGATAGCGCAAGATCTGGAACCCCAAAAATTCTAAAATAAATTTCTGGACGTGAGGAATTTATCTATTAATCATATGAAAAAAGAATTAACTAAATAGCACTCTTCAAATAAAAATGACAGCAGTTCTCGTGAGCGCTAAAGTTTCTGTTTTTTTACAGCAAGTTCAACAAGACTTTCCCCAAGTCTTCCCAACGGTTATACTTGGCACAAACACTAATTAAACACAAAAAACACAACCAAAACAGAGGCTAGATAATTTATTTATTGAATAACAGCAAGGAAAAATATTGGGTTGTCTCCCAACAAGCGCTTTTTTTAAAGCCTTATAGCTAGGCATAATATTTCAATGATGCTCACATGAAAGACAAGAATTGGAGCACAAAGAGAGCATCATAAAACAC
This sequence comes from Triticum dicoccoides, assembly GCF_002162155.2. Taxonomy (NCBI): domain Eukaryota; kingdom Viridiplantae; phylum Streptophyta; class Magnoliopsida; order Poales; family Poaceae; genus Triticum; species Triticum dicoccoides. The sequence goes on from NC_041380.1 coordinate 175,503,643, forward strand.
GTGACAAACATATCTAAGTCTAACATACTTCCTATGAATAGGCATATTATAGGCAAACAAATTATCATTGCAAGCAAAAACTAGCATATGCAAGGAAGTGGAAAGAAACAATAGCAATCTCAACATAACGAGAGGTAATTTAGTAACATGAAAATTTCTACCACCATATTTTCCTCTCTCGTAATAATTACATGTAGGATCATAAGAAAATTCAACAAAATATCTATCACATAAAATATTTTCAACACGATCCACATTCATGCAAAGTTGACACTCTTCCAAAATAGTGGGATTGACATTAACTAAAGTCATGACCTCTTCAAACCCACTTTTATCAAAAACTTCATAAGATTGAACATTATCCAAATATGTGGGATCTAAAATTGACACTCTTCCAAACCCACTTTCAGTATTATTGCAAACACTATTATCAATTCATAATCATCATGGGGAGTAAATAAATTTTCAAGATCAAAAGAAGAACCACCCCAATCATGATCATTGCAACAAGTAGAGGACATAGCAAAACTAGCATCCCCAAGCTTAGGGTTTTGCATATTATTAGCACAATTTGCATAAATAGAATTTATAATAAAATCATTGCAATCATGTTTTTTATTCAAAGATCTATCTTGAATTGCATCATAATGTAATTCATCACACTTTTTAGATTCACGAATTTCAGGCAAACCCTCATAAAGATAATCTAGTGGACAAAACTCACTAGCAATTGGTTCATCATAATTGGATCTCTTAAAAAAATTAGCAAGTGGATGAGGATCTATAGGTCTTAGGTTCTCTGTTTAGTAATAAATAAACAACTATTCCAACCATACGAGCAAACAAGAACGGGCAAAAGAGGCAAATAGAGAGGGAGGATAGAGAGAGAGGGCGAATAAAACAGCAAGGGTGAAGTGGGGGAGAGGAAAACGAGAGGCAAATGGCAACTAATGTAATGCAAGAGATAGGGATTGTGATGGGTACTTGGTATGTTGACTTTTTGCGTAGACTCCCCGGTAACGACGCCAGAAATCCTTCTTACTATGTCTTGAGCTTGCGTTGGTTTTCTCCGAAGAGGAAGGGATGATGCAGCAGAGTAGCGTAAGTATTTCCCTCAGTTTTTGAGAACCAAGGTATCAATCCAGTAGGAGGCCACACTCAAGTCCCTCGTACCTGCACAGAACGATAGCTACTCGCAACCAACGCGATTAGGGGTTGTCAATCCCTTCACGGTCACTTACGAGAGTGAGATCTGATAGATATAATATTTTTGGTATAAAGATGCAAAGTAAAAAGTAAAGGCAAAGTAAAAAAGCAAAGCAAGATTAAAGTGATGGAGATTGATATGATGAGAATAGACCCGGGGGCCATAGGTTTCACTAATGGCTTCTCTCAAGAGCATAAGTATTCTACGGTGGGTGAACAAATTACTGTTGAGCAATTGACAAAATTGAGCATAGTTATGAGAATATCTAGGCATGATCATGTATATAAGCATCACATCCGTGACAAGTAGACCGAAACGATTCTGCATCTACTACTATTACTCCACTCATCGACCGCTATCCAGCATGCATCTAGAGTATTAAGTTAAAAACAGAGTAACGCCTTAAGCAAGATGACATGATGTAGAGAGATAAATTCATGCAATATGAAATAAACCCCATCTTGTTATCCTTGATGGCAACGATGCAATACGTGCCTTGCTGCCCCTTCTGTCACTGGGAAAGGACACCGCAAGATCGAACCCAAAGCTAAGCACTTCTCCCATGGCAAGAACTACCAATCTAGTTGGCCAAACCAAACGGATAATTCGAAGAGACTTGCAAAGATAACCAATCATGCATAAAAGAATTCAGAGAAGATTCAAATATTATTCATAGATAGACTTGATCATAAACCCACAATTCATCGATATCAACAAACACACCGCAAAAAGAAGATTACATCGAATAGATCTCCACAAGAGAGGGGGAGAACTTTGTATTGAGATTCAAAGAGAGAGAAGAAGCCATCTAGCTACTAACTATGGACCCGAAGGTCTGAGGTAAACTACTCACACTTCATTGGAGGGGCTATGATGATGTAGAAGCCCTCCGTGATGATGGCCCTCTTCCGGCGGAGCTCCGGAACAGGCCCCAAGATGGGATCTCGTGGATACAGAAAGTTGCGGTGGTGGAATTAGGTTTTTGGCTCCTCTTCTGATCGTTTGGGGGTACATAGGTATATATAGGGGGAAGGAGTATGTCGGTGGAGCACCGAGGGGCCCACGAGGCAGGGGGCGCGCCCCAGGGGGGTGCCCTCCACCCTCGTGACCTCCTCTTTAATCCCTTGTAGTAGGGTCCAAGTCTCCTGGATCACGTTCGGTGAGAAAATCACGTTCCTGAAGATTTTATTCCGTTTGGACTCCGTTTGATATTCTGTTTCTCCGAAACACTGAAATAGGCAAAGAACATCAATTCTGGGCTGGGCCTTCGGTTAATAGGTTAGTCCTAAAAATAATATAAAAGTGGAAAATAAAACCCAATATAGTCCAAAACAGTAGATAATATAGCATGGAGCAATCAAAAATTATAGATACGTTGGAGACGTATCATCGTGCTGCACAAAGCCCTTTGCCACGAGGCGAGCCTTGTGCTTCATCACCTCGTCCGCGGCGTTGCGCTTCTCCTTGAAGACCCATTTTAGTCCGATGGGGCGGTGGCCTGCGGGCAGATCACAGAGGGACCATGTCCCATTAGACTCTACGCAGCTCATTTCTTCCTTCATCGCAGCTCGCCATGCTGCATGTGGTTCGGCCTCCGTGAACGTCACGGGTTCACCTTCGGGTAGCAAGAGCAGCTGCTCAGTTCTCCCAGCGCCGGCCGTGCCCTCTCCGAGCACGTCGTCCACGCGGCGGAAGCGATGTACGGCGTCTGGGTTGTCGGCGTCGTCGAACATGTCCGCGTCGAAAGGTGGCGGAGTCGTGTACTGGTCGTCCTGCCATGCTGGGGCGGCAGGTGGTGCACTCCTCGATGCTGGTGTGTCTGTTGTAGCTGCGACGGAGGTGGCGTCGACGTGGCTAGCACGGACGTCGTTGTGGTTGTTCCATATGTTGGCGATGATGGTGAGACAGTTGGTGCAGCGCTGTTCTCCCTTGGGTCGCCGTATGATGCGAAGTCGGCGACGAATGTGCCGCCAGTGCTCGCCGTCTCGCTGCTCCAGTCCCAGCTCATGTTCTCGGCGAACATGACGTCGCGCGATACGTGCACGTGCCGGCTGGCCGGGTCATAGACCCTGTACGCCTTGGTGTCAGGCTCGTATCCGATAAGCACCATGGGCGTGCTCCGGTCGTCCAGCTTCTTCAGGTTTGGCCGCGCACTCTTGACATGGCCGACACGCCCAAACACGCGTAGGTGACTCACCTACGGTTTCTTGCCGTGCCAGGCCTCATACGAAGTCGCACCGTCCACACTCCGAGTGAACGGAGGTTCAGGAGATACACGGTCGTGGTCACCGCTTCTCCCCAGAAGTGATCTGGCATTCCCTTGGCCTTCATCATGCTTCTTTCCATCCCACCACCATCTGGTTGCGCCTCTCCACCACGCCGTTCTGCTGCGGCGAGTATGACACTGTCAGGTGGCACTGGACACTAGTGGACACGAAGTGCCTCGCCAACGCCGCAGATGTGAACTCCCCGCTGCGGTCCATGCGCAGCGTCCCAAGCTTGCGCCGCGCTTCCGCCTCCGCACGTGCCTGGAAGTTCTTGATCGCCGCGGTGGCCTCATCCTTGCTTGACAGCAAAGTGAGCCACATGTAGCAGCTGTGGTCGTCCACAAGGAGGAGGAAGTATCGCCGTTCGCCTGGCATCGCCAGCGTGATTGCCCCGCATAGATCTGCGTGAACGAGATCGAGCGGTGTCTCCGCTCTGTACTTGGCCGTCCATGCGATACATGCACGCGCCGGCTCGCCGGGTCATAGACCCGGTACGCCTTGGTGCCAGGCTCGTATCCGATGAGCGCCATGGGCATGCTCCGGTTGTCTAGCTTCTTGAGGTTTGGCCGCGCGCTCTTGACATGAGCCACACACCTAAGCACGCATAGGTGACTCACCTCTGGTTTCTTGCCGTGCCAAGCCTCATACGGAGTCGCGCCGTCCACATTTCCGAGTGAACACGCGGTTCGGGAGATACACGACCGTGGTCACCGCTTCTCCCCAGAAGTGATCTGACATTCCCTTGGCCTTCATCATGCTTCTTGCCATGCCCACCACCGTCTGGTTGCGCTTCTCCACCACACCGTTCTGCTATGGCGAGTACGGCACTGTCAGGTGGCGCTGGACACCCATGGATGCGAAGTGCCTTGCCAGCACCGCGGATGTGAACTCCCCGCCGCGGTCCGTGCGCAGTGTCCCAAGCTTGCACCGCGCTTCCGCCTCTGCATGCGTCTGGAAGTTCTTGATCACCGTGGCGGCCTCATCCTTGCTTGACAGCAAAGTGAGCCACATGTAGCGGCTGTGGTCGTCCACAAGGAGGAGGAAGTACCGCCGTCCGCCTGGCGTCGCCGCCGTGATCACCCCGCATAGATCTGCATGAACGAGATCGAGCGACGTCTCCGCTCTGTACTTGGCCGTCCGTGCGATACGTGCACGCGCTCGCTCACTGGGTCATAGACCCTGTACGCCTTGGTGCCAGGCTCGTATCCGATGAGCACCATGGGCGTGCTCCGGTAGTCTAGCTTCTTGAGGTTTGGCTGCGTGCTCTTGACATGAGCCACACACCCAAACACGCGTAGGTGACTCACCTCCAGTTTCTTGCCTTGCCAGGCCTCGTACAGAGTCGCGCCGTCCACACTCCGAGTGAACGCATGGTTCAGGAGATACACGGCCGTGGTCACCGCCTCTCCCCAGAAGTGATGTGGCATTCCCTTGGCATTCATCATGCTTCTTGCCATGCCCACCACCATCTGGTTGCGCCTCTCCACCACGCCGTTCTGCTGCGGCGAGTACGGCGCTGTCAGGTGGCACTGGACATCAGTGGACGTGAAGTGCCTCGCCAGCGCCGCAGATGTGAACTCCCCGCCGCGGTCCATGCGCAGCGTCCCAAGCTTGCGCCGCGCTTCCACCTCTGCATGCGCCTGGAAGTTCTTGATCGCCGCGGCGGCCTCATCCTTGTTTGACAGCAAAGTGAGCCACATGTAGCAGCTGTGGTCGTCCACAAGGAGGAGGAAGTATCGCCATCCGCCTGGCGTCGCCGGCGTGATCGCCCCGCATAGATCTGTGTGAACGAGATCGAGCGACGTGTCCACTCTGTACTTGGCCATCTGCGGAAACGGCGTCCGGCGCTGCTTGCCGGCGAGGCATGCCTAGCAGAGCTTGCTACCGCTTTTAGCACAGTGTTGGTTTTCCCCGAAGAGGAAGGGATGATGCAGCAAAGTAGCGTAAGTATTTCCCTCAGTTTTTGAGAACCAAGGTATCAATCCAGTAGGAGGCTACACGCGAGTCCCTCGCACCTGCACAAAACAAATAAATCCTCGTAACCAACGCAAACAGGGGTTATCAATCCCTATAGGGCCACTTACGAGAGTGAGATCTGATAGATATGATAAGATAAGATTTTTGGTATTTTTATGATAAAGATGCAAAGTAAAATAAAGGCAAAGTAAATAGCAAAGTAAATAACTAAGTAGTAGGAGATTGATATGATAAAGATAGACCCGGGGGCCATAGGTTTCACTAGTGGCTTCTCTCGAGAGCATAACTATTCTACAGTGGGTGAACAAATTACTGTTGAGCAATTGACAGAATTGAGCATAGTTATGAGAATATCTAGGTATGATCATGTATATAGGCATCACGCCCGAGACAAGTAGACCGACTCCTGCCTGCATCTACTACTATTACTCCACTCATCGACCGCCATCCAACATGCATCTAGAGTATTAAGTTAAAAACAGAGTAACGCCTTAAGCAAGATGACATGATATAGAGGGATAGACTCATGCAATATGAAGAAAACCCCATCTTGTTATCCTCGATGGCAACAATACAATTCGTGCCTTGCTTCCCTTACTGTCACCGGGAAAGGACACCGCAAGATTGAACCCAAAGCTAAGCACTTCTCCCATTGCAAGAAAGATCAATCTAGTAGGCTAAACCAAACTGATAATTCGAAGAGACTTGCAAAGATAACCAATCATACATAAAAGAATTCAGAGAAGATTCAAATATTATTCATAGATAGACTTGATCATAAACTCACAATTCATCGATCTCAACAAACACACCGCAAAAAGAATATTACATTGAATATATCTCCACAAGAGAGGGGGAGAACATTGTATTGAGATCCAAAAAGAGAGAAGAAGCCATCTAGCTACTAACTATGGACCCATAGGTCTGAGGTAAACTACTCACACTTCATCAGAAGGTCTATGGTGTTGATGTAGAAGACCTCCGTGATCGATGCCCCTTTAGGAGGAGCTCCGGAACAGGCCCCAAGATGGGATCTCATGGATACAGAAAGTTACGGCGGTGGAATTAGGGTTTTGGCTCCGTATCTGATCGTTTGGGGGTACCTGGGTATATATAGGAGGAAGAAGTACGTCGGTGGAGCAACAGGGGGCCCACGAGCGTGGAGGGCGCGCCTGGGGCGG
>NC_041380.1:175510794-175520638 GCF_002162155.2 Triticum dicoccoides
GCTCCCTACCTCGTGGCCTCCTGTTACGTGGCTTGACGTAGGGTCCAAGTCTCCTGAGTTGTATTCGATGAGAAAATCACGTTCCTGAAGGTTTCATTCCGTTTGGACTCCGTTTGATATTCCTTTTCTTCGAAACCCTAAAACAAGCAAAAAACAACAATTCTGGGCTGGGCCTCCAGTTAGTAGGTTAGTCCCGAAAATAATATAAAAGTGGATAATAAAGCCCAATAATGTCCAAAACAGTAGATAATAAAGCATGGAGAAATCAAAAATTATAGATACGTTGGAGATGTATCAAGCATCCCCAAGCTTAATTCCTGCTCGTCCTCGAGTAGGTAAATGATAAAAATAGAATTTTTGATGTGGAGTGCTACTTGGCATAATTTTAATGTAATTCTTCTTAATTGTGGTGTGAATATTCAGATCCAAAAGATTCAAGACAAAAGTTCATATTGACATAAAAATAATAATACTTCAAGCATACTAACAAAGCAATTACGTCTTCTCAAAATAACATGGCTAAAGAAAGTTATCCCTACAAAATCCTATAGTCTGGCTATGCTATATCTTCACCACACAAAATATTTAAATCATGCACAACCCCGATGACAAGCCAAGCAATTGTTTCATACTTTTGACATTCTCAAAACTTTTTCAATCTTCAAGCAATACGTGAGCGTGAGCCAAGGATATAGCACTATGGGTGGAATAGAGTGGTGGTTGTGGAGAAGACAAAAAGGAGAAGATAGTCTCACATCACCTAGGCGTATCAATAGGCTATGGAGATGCACATCAATAGATATCAATGTGAGTGAGTAGGGTTTGCCATGCAACGGATGCACTAGAGCTATAAGTATATGAAAGCTCAAAAAGAAACTAAGTGGGTGTGCATCCAACTTGCTTGCTCATGAAGACCTAGGGCAATTTGAGGAAGCCCATCATTGGAATATACAAGCCAAGTTCTATAATGAAAGATTCCCACTAGTATATGAAAGTGATAACATGAGAGACTCTCTACTATGATGATCATGGTGCTACTTTGAAGCACAAGTGTGGTAAAAGTATAGTAACATTGTCCCTTCTCTCTTTTTCTCTCATTTTTTTATTTGGGCCTTTTCCCCCTTTTTATGGCCTCTTTTCTTTCTCTTTTTTTATTTGGGCTTCTTTGGCCTCTTTAATTTATTTTTCGTCCGGAGTCTCATCCCGACTTATGGGGGAATCGTAGTCTCCATCATCCTTTCCTCACTGGGACAATGCTCTAATAATGATGATCATCACACTTTTATTTTTCTTACAACTCAATAATTACAACTCGATACTTAGAACAAAATATGACTCTACGTGAATGCCTCCGGCGGTGTACCGGGATATGCAATGATGCATGAGAGACAAGTATGAAAGAATTATGAACGGTGGCTTTTCCAAAGATACTATGTCAACTACATGATCAAGCTAAGCAATATGACAATGATGGAGTGTGTCATAATAAATGGAACGGTGGAAAGTTGCATGGCAATATATATCAGAATGGCTATGTAAATGTCATAATAGGTAGGTATGGTGGCTGTTTTGAGGAAGGTATATGGTGGGTGTATGATACCGACGAATGGTGTGCGGTATTAGAGAGGCTAGCAAAGGTGGAAGGGTGAGAGTGCGTATATTCCATGGACCCAAAATTAGTCATAAAGAACTCATATACTTATTGCAAAAATCTACAAGTTATCAAAGCAAAGTATTACGTGCATGCTCCTAGGGGGATAGATTGGTAGGAAAAGACCATCGCTCGTCCCCGACCGCCACTCATAAGGAAGACAATCAATAAATAAATCATGCTCCGACTTCATCACATAATGGTTCACCATATGTGCATGCTACGGGAATCACAAGCTTCAACACAAATATTTCTCAAATTCACAACTACTCAACTAGCATGACTTTAATATCACCGTCTCCATATCTCAAAACAATTATCAAGTATCAAACTTATCATAGTATTCAACACACTCATAAGAGAGTTTTATTATTGATCTTGCATACCAAGCATATTAGGATTTTAAGAAAATTACCATGCTATTTAAGAATCTCAAAATAATCTAAGTGAAGCATGAGAGAACAATAGTTTCTATAAAACAAATCTACCACCGTGCTCTAAATGATATAAGTGAAGTACTAGAGCAAAATTATATAACTCAAAAGATATAAGCGAAGCACATAGAGTATTCTAACAAATTCCAAATCATGTATGGCTCTCTCGAAAGGTGTGTACAGAAAGGATGATTGTGGTAAACTAACAAGCAAATACTGAAATCATACAAGACGCTCCAAGCAACACATATCATGTGGTAAATAAAAATATAGCTCCAAGTAAAGTTACCGATAGAAGTAGACGAAAGAGGGGATGCCTTCCAGGGCATCCCCAAGCTTTGGCTTTTAGGTGTCTTTAGATTATCTTGGGGGTGCCATGGGCACCACCAATCTTAGGCTCTTTCCACTCCTTGTTCCATAATCCATCAAATCTTTACCCAAAACTTGAAAACTTCACAACACAAAACTTAAAGTAGAAAATCTCGTGAGCTCTGTTAGCGAAAGAAAACAAAAGACCACTTCAAGGAACTGTAATGAACTAATTCTTTATTTATACGGGTGTTATATCTACTGTATTCCAACTTCTCTATGGTTTATGAACTATTTTACTAGCCATAGATTCATCAAAATAAGCAAACAACACACGAAAAACAGAATCTGTCAAAAACAGAACAGTCTGTAGTAATCTGTAGCTAGCGCAAGATCTGGAACCCCAAAAATTCTAAAATAAATTGCTGGACGTGAGGAATTTATCTATTAATCATCTGAAAAAAGAATTAACTAAATAGAACTTTCCAAATAAAAATTACAGCAGTTCTCGTGAGTGCTAAAGTTTCTGTTTTTTTACAGCAAGTTCAACAAGACTTTCCCCAAGTCTTCCCAACGGTTCTACTTGGCACAAACACTAATTAAACAAAAAAAACACAACCAAAATAGAGGCTAGATGATTTATTTATTACTAAACAGGAGCAAAAAGCAAGGAATAAAAATAAAATTGGGTTGCCTCCCAACAAGCGCTATCGTTTAACGCCGCTAGCTAGGCATAACAAGCAAGAATAGATCTAGGTATTGCCATAATAGTAAGATAGATTATTAAAACTCATTTCATATTCTCTATGTTCAGCAGCAAGTTTTCTTTGAGGCAATTAAAAGTAATAAAAAGGGCTAAATTTATTGGGACAAAAGTCTCCAAGATCAACCTTGGGAGGTATAGGTTCCTCCTTCGGTCCTTCATATTGCACAACCAATTCATCATTATAAGCATTCTTTTGACAGAACTTTGTGAGCCTATATTCAAGAGAATATCCCAATTCATTATTTCGAATAGCCAAATCATCATTAAGTTCAGAAATTCTATCAACTAAAACATTGGTAGGCACCCTTTTTCTAAGATTTTCATTAAAAGCAACATAGTCTAGAGATTGAAAACGCATTATTTCTTCTTGATCAAAGAGGATGGCCTCTATGGGATGACGGCAAGCGTCCACCTTATAATGCGCAAACATTTCTTTGGCCTCTTTTATTATGAATCGAAACTCATGAGCCAAAAAGATAGTAACGGCACGCTTAACAGAAGAATGCTCAATATTAGAAAATTCTAGGAAAATCCTTTGTATGGAAGGATGCATGTGCATGAATTGCCTTTCAAGTTCAACTATAAGCATGGGAATAGCGTCCGCAAGACTACTAGTTCTATGAAGGATAGAACTACCCATAAAGGGTAAAGCACCAGGACAAGTAAAGAAATCTTGAATAACTCCTTCTCCAATAATATTACCACTACCAACACGAAATCTTCTTATATGTGAGATAGTGGGTTCTTTAGTAGGAACATCAAAATTATTATCGACAATAGTATCCCCAATTTCAGACATAGAGGTAGAAGGTAAATAACTAGCCATAACGACAAGCAAGCAAACTAACACACAAGCAAACAAAAAGCAAGCGGACAAAAAGAGGCAAATAGAGGAAGAGAGGGAGGATAGAGAGAGAGAGGGGGCAATAAAACGGCAAGGGTGAAGTGGGGGAGAGGAAAACGAGAGGCAAATGGCAAATAATGTAATGCGGGAGATAAGGGTATGTGATGGGTACTTGGTATGTTGACTTTTGCGTAGACCTCCCCGGCAACGGCGCCAGAAATCCTTCTTGCTACCTCTTTTAGCACTGTGTTGGTTTTCCCCGAAGAGGAAGGGATGATGCAGCAAAGTAGCATAAGTATTTCCCTCAGTTTTTGAGAACCAAGGTATCAATCCAGTAGGAGGCTACGCGCGAGTCCCTCGCACCTGCACAAAACAAATAAATCCTCGCAACCAACACAAATAGGGGTTGGCAATCCCTATAGGGCCACTTACGAGAGTGAGATCTGATAGATATGATAAGATAATATTTTTGCTATTTTTATGATAAAGATGCAAAGTAAAATAAAGGCAAAGTAAATAACTAACTAGTAGGAGATTGATATGATAAAGATAGACCCGGGGGCCATAGGTTTCACTAGTGGCTTCTCTCGAGAGCATAAGTATTCTACGGTGGGTGAACAAATTACTGTTGAGCAATTGACAGAATTGATCATAGTTATGAGAATATCTAGGTATGATCATGTATATATGCATCACGTCCGAGACAAGTAGACCGACTCCTGCCTGCATCTACTACTATTACTCCACCCATCGACCGCTATCCAGCATGCGTCTAGAGTATTAAGTTAAAAACAGAGTAGCGCCTTAAGCAAGATGACATGATGTAGAGGGATAGACTCATGCAATATGAAGAAAACCCCATCTTGTTATCCTCGATGGCAACAATATAATACGTGCCTTGCTGCCCTTACTGTCACTAGTATAGGACAACGCAAGATTGAACCCAAAGCTAAGCACTTCTCCCATTGCAAGAAAGGTCAATCTAGTAGGCCAAACCAAACTGATAATTCGAAGAGACTTGCAAAGATAACCAATCATAGATAAAAGAATTCAGAGAAGATTCAAATATTATTCATAGATAGACTTGATCATAAACCCACAATTCATCGATCTCAACAAACACACCGCAAAAACAAGATTACATCGAATAGATCTCCACAAGAGAGGGGGAGAACATTGTATTTACATCCAAAAAGAGAGAAGAAGCCATCTAGCTACTAACTATGGACCCGTAGGTCTGAGGTAAACTACTCACACTTCATCGGAAGGGCTATGGTGTTGATGTAGAAGCCCTCCGTGATCGATGCCCCCTCCGGCGGAGCTCCGTAATAGGCCCCAAGATGAGATCTCGTGGATACATAAAGTTACGGCGGTGGAATTAGGGTTTTGGCTCCGTATCTGATCGTTTGGGGGTACGTGGGTATATATAGGAGGAAGAAGTACATCGGTGGAGCAACAGGGTGCCCATGAGGGTGGAGGGCGTGCCTGAGGGGGGGTAGGCACGCCCCCTACCTCGTGGTCTCCTGTTACATGGCTTGACGTAGGGTCCAAGTCTCCTGAGTTGTATTCGATGAGAAAATCACATTCTCGAAGGTTTCATTCCGTTTGGACTCCGTTTGATATTCCTTTTCTTCAAAACCCTAAAACAGGCAAAAAACAAGAACTCTAGGCTGGGCCTCCGGTTAATAGGTTAGTCCCAAAAATAATATAAAAGTGGATAATAAAGCCCAATAATGTCCAAAATAGTGGATAATATAGCATGTAGTAATCAAAAATTATAGATACGTTGGATACGTATCAGAGCTCGCCTGTGTGCTCAATGCCAGGCAGTCGACGCACCAGGTCTGCCCGCGCCATCCTCTACGGTGCGTCGATGTGCAGGTGTCCAAAGCGATCGTGCCAGCGCCATGACACGTTGTCCATGCATGCGGCAAGACAAGCTGGACGAACATGGCGTAAGAGAAACTTGTACATATGATTTTGAGATCGCTTTACCTTGAGGATGAGAGCGCCGCGTCGGTCGTGTATGGTGAGGATGCCATGGCGCACGTTGATGTCGCAGTTGTTCTCGTCGAGCTGTCCAATGCTCACGATCCTGCTCTTGAGCCTGGGGATGTAGTACACCTCTAGGAGCACGCGCTGCGCTCCCCCATCGACGGTGAAAGCGACTGTGCCGCGCCCCTCGATCTGCACCGCCGACCCGTCTCCGAGCCGCATGGTTCCAGTGATGGCCATGTCCAAGTCGGTGAAGGCCGTGCGATCGCCGGTCATGTGATTGGACGATCCGGTGTCCAAGTACCACATCGCATCGACGGCGGCGTCCTCGACAGTTGGAGTGACATGCGCGTGTTCTTCGTTGAGGAAGACTGTGGCGCGTGGCGCATCGGGGCGATCTTGTAACGCCCTCGATGTGGCTATATCTCCTACGTGTCGAAGCACGACTTAGAGGCATAACCGCACTGAAAGCAATGTCGCAAGTAAGGTAATCTTCACAACAACCCATGTAAATAGATAATAGGGGGAAAAGGTACATAGTTGGCTTACACTCGCCATGTCACACAAATACATGAATAACATTACAATCATCCAATACACTCATGGTCCGACTACGGTACCAAAATAAAAGATCAACCCCAACATTGCGACATGGTCCCCGATCGCCCCAACTGGGCACCACTACTGATCATCAGGGAAAGACACATAGTAACGGCGTGAGTCTTCGTCGAACTCCCACTTGAGCTCAAGCGCGTCATGTGGAACGAAATCATCGGTCCCTGCATCTGGTTTGGAAATAATCTGTGAGTCACGGGGACTCAGCAATCTCGCACCCTCGCGATCAAGACTATTTAAGCTTATAGGTAAGGCAAGGTAATATGTGGAGCTGCAGCAAGTGACTAGCATATATGGTGGCTAACCTGTTCGCAAAAGAGAGCGAGAAGAGAAGGCAAAGCACGAACGGAGAACTATAGAACACCCTACGGAAAACATTACTCCAACACCATGTTCACTTCCCGGACTCCGCCGAGAAGAGACCATCACGGCAACACACGCGATTGATTCATTTAATTGAGTTACGGTTCATGTTATCTACAACCGGATATTAACAAATTCCCATCTGCCCATAACCGCGGGCACGGCTTTCAAAAGTTCAAATCCCTGCAGGGGAGTCCCAACTTAGCCCATCACAAGCTCTCACGGTCAACGAAGGATATTCCTTCTCCCAAGACATTCCGATCAGACTCGGTATCCCGGTTCTACAAGACAACTTCGACAATGGTAAAACAAGTCTAGCAACACCGCCCGAATGTGCCAACAAATCCCGATAGGAGCTGCACATATCTCGTTCTCAGGGCACACTCAGATGAGACATCCTACGAGTAAAACCAACCCTCAAGTTTCCCCGAGGTGGCCCCGCAGTCTGCTCGGTCGGACCAACACTCAGAGGAGCACTGGCCCAGGGGGGTTTAAATAAAGATGACCCTCGGGCTCCGGAAACCCAAGGGAAAAAGAGGCTAGGTGGCAAATGGTAAAACCAAGGTTGGGCATTGCTGGAGGAGTTTTATTCAAGGTGAACTGTCGAGGGGTTCCCATTATCACCCAACCGCGTAAGGAACGCAAAATCCGGGAACATAACACTGATATGACGGAAACTAGGGCGGCAAGAGTGGAACAAAACACTAGGCAAAATGCCGAGCCTTCCACCCTTTACCAAGTATATAGGTGCATTAAGATAACAAGATAATATGGTGATATCCCAACACTAAACAATGTTCCAACAAGGAGCGATCTCCAATCTTCACCTGCAACTAGCAACGCTATAAGAGGGGCTGAGCAAAGCGGAAACATAGCCAATCAACAGTTTGCTAGGACATGGTGGGTTAGAGGTTTGACATGGAAATTTGGGAGGCATGATAAGCAAGTGGTAGGCATCGTAGCATAGGCATAGCAAAAGAGCGAGCATCTAGCAAGCAAAGATAGAAGTGATTTCGAGGGTATGATCATCTTGCCTGCAAAGTTGTCAGAGTTGACTTGATCCTCGTAAGCAAACTCAACGGGCTCCTTGTTAGTGAACTCGTCTCCCGGCTCTACCCAAACAAGACAAACAAGCAAAAGGAACACAATCAACCACGTGCAAAGCTCAAACAAACATGATGCAAACATGGTATGATATGCAGGATGTGATATGTGATGCATATGCAAGATTTGACAAGGAATGATTGAACCTTGCCTCAACTTGGAAATCCAAGAGTGCCACTAGAAAGGTGAGGTGATTTCGGTTGAAAACGATATAAAGATCACCGGAATCGGATGCATGGTTTGGAAATGGCAAGCAAAATAAATATGGCACCGGTCTGCGATAATCAGCAAGTAGCCATCTAAATGCATCAAGATAATTATGCTACAGCACTCAAACATGACAACAAAATACATGGCAGGGATCCACTCATGATGCTTGACAAAAAATGAACACTTAGCTACGGCCAATTCATCCATTAACAGGTTCAAACAAGTAGGGCAAAAATGCAAATGATAAACAGGTTTCATAGTAAAATTAACACAAGTCTGGAATTTAACATCAGGTAGCACACTTTGGAGTATGAAAACTATATACTACAGGAACTTAACATGGAAAAGCAAGGCATGGCATGAAGCTACTCAAAGCACTTAACAAAAGTCCCTTAGTGACCTAGAGTCAAAGGGGATCAGAAAATACAAATGCAAGCATGTGAACATGGCAGAAACATAATCAGATTACAGACTTAGTGAAAAACTGGAGCATGCAAATCTGTTAATGAGTAGTCATGTTCACGAGCTAGATGCACTCACTACAGAGCATGGCATGACATACTAAGCATACACCCATAAAGAATACATATCATAGAATCTAGACACGGCAAGAACAACAACATAGCATGCACGGATCACTAGCAACATCCTCGGCAAAATCGCTAACAAGTCAACAATCTGCTACGAATCACGAAATAGCAAAAGTAGAGCTCGATTGACTCAAGCTAGGGTGCTCCATAATTGCAAACAAAGACATGGATGGATAGAGCACCACAATGTTAACAAAACATCATTACTGATCATCCTCAAAAGAGGCGCGGATCACTAGGAAACAACATGAACATATGGCATATTTATAAAATCAGATCAAGGACTTAGTGAAATTCTAAGTCCCTGAAATCAGCATTAACGAATGCACTACTTTGCAAGCTTGTGCTGGTCACCACACATATCACAAAAATATATGGTAAGAACCTCTGTAAAGATGGCATGGCATATCGCAAAACTCATGTAGAACTCAGGAGCATATCATGCACACATTAATCATGGCAAAAATGACAAATAGCTAACTGATGCAGCAGATCTGACAAATATCTCATATAGCTCTCTTCCAACAGCATTTCGGGCATCAACATGAGCTCAAATGCAAATGATGCAATGAGATGAAATGATGTACTCTCTGAGACGAACATCTTGATATGCTACACGCGCAAAACAGAGCTATGGATGCGGAGTTCCGGCATGATGAAAAACGCAAATAAATTAGGGTTTCGGGGAAAGTCAACCCTTCGAATTCCAGATCCAGATCTGGATCACTGTAGCTGCACGGTCGACGAGGTTCGCCAGGGAAGTCCTGTTCGCCGGAGTGTCACCGGACTTGACGAGGGGAGGCGCGGTGACCGGGTCCGAGCGGAGGGGCGGTGGAGGAGCGCGGCGGAGGTCGGAGGAGGCGCGGGCCGGAGGTCGGAGGAGGCGCGGGCCGGCCGCGGCAGAGCTCGGCTCTGGCCGGCGAGGTGCGAGGCGGAGGCGGCCGGCACACGGAACGACGACGG
>NC_041380.1:175521300-175576787 GCF_002162155.2 Triticum dicoccoides
GAGGAGGCGGGGCCCGGACGCGGGGGCGGAGAGGGCCGGCCTTGGGCCCGGCAGGCCTTGGCGGCGGCGGCGGGACGAGTGCCACGTGGCAGCTCGCCAGTGGCTGCGGGGTGGCGGCGCAAGACGTCCGGCGTGGACCGGACGTGTCCGGCGCGCGGATGGAGCGGGGCTAGGGTTTGGGGTTGGATTGGATCCAGGATTTTCGGGGGAGATGCCTATTTATACATATGAGGAGCTAGGAGAGTCCAAATGAGGTGCGGTTTGCGGCCACGCGGTCGTGATCGAACCTCTAGATGATGGAAAGGGTTTTGGTGGGTTTTGGGCCAAATTGGAAGGGTGTTGGGCTGCAATACACATAGGCCTTCCCAGTCCCTCGGTTAACCGTTGGAGTATCAAACGAAGTCCAAATGACACGAAACTTGACAGGCGGTCTACCGATAGTAAACCAAGGCCGCATGGCAAGTCTTGGTCCAATCCGGAAATGTTTAACCCCCACACACGAAAATAGGTAGAAAGGACCACTGGATGAGATAGGAGCGCCGGAATGCAAAACGGACAACGGGGAAAATGCTCAGATGCATGAGACGAACGCGTATGCAAATGCAATGCACATGATGACATGATATGAGATGCACGACACAGGCAACAACCCACGGAGACAAAAACCCGAACCCGAGGAAAAATAAAATAACTTAGCGCCGGAAGCGGCA
This sequence comes from Triticum dicoccoides, assembly GCF_002162155.2. NCBI lineage: Eukaryota > Viridiplantae > Streptophyta > Magnoliopsida > Poales > Poaceae > Triticum > Triticum dicoccoides. The sequence continues at coordinate 175,522,011 of NC_041380.1, forward strand.
AGAGTTGGGATACATATAAGGTAAATTACATCCGGGGTGTTACAGATCTGCAACTATCTCCAATGATTGCACGGGGCGTGTGAGCTCGACGACCTCGGCAAGCAGTAGCTCGGGATCGCCCTCCTCATCCGCCTGGGCTAGGAGAGCATCCTCCTCCCTTTTCTTCTTCCTGTTCTCGAGCCCAGTGCCCTTTTATGCCACAGTACCTGCATTTTTCCTTGTCCCCACCAGTCTTGTCGGGGTAGTCACCACCGCGTCCGCCGTCGCGTCCGCTTCCGCGGCCACCGCCTCCGCCTCTTCGGCGGTTGTTGCTGCCGCCCGAGGGAGGCCCTGGAGCGCGGGGTTGCTGTTGGCGGGCTTGCCACTCCTCCCAAGTGAGGAGCAGCCGTCCCCCTGGCTGCTATTGCCACTGTGCGCATCGTCGAGTCGGTCCTGAATGACTCGCAGCCTGCCGATGACCTCGTCCAGGGAGCGTGTGCTTATGTCCAGCAGCGTCTCAATCGCGATTGCCACCTGCGTGAACAGGGGCGGGACAACACGCAGGAACTTGGTGACTACCTTTGATTCTTCCACCGTGTTGCCAAGAGCGCGCAGGCCGGCGACGATGCCGGAGAGACGGAGCAAGAAGTCATCGATGGTCTCCCCGTCGTGGAAGGTGATCCCCTCGAAATCATGCTGCAGTTTCTGCGCGTTGGCCTCGCGTACGCGCGTGGCTCCAAGGCTCTACGTGGCGATGGCGTCCCACGCCTCCTTGGCGGTCTCCTTCTCTCCCACGGCGAGAAGCACGTCCGAAGGGAGGCTGCGCAGGATGGTAATCATCGCGTTGCGCTCGTGGTAGTAGGAGACGTCGCCATGAGAGACCGCCCCCACCAGCCGTGGGCCTGAAGGTAGACCTTCATGAGCAGAGCCCACTCGGCGTAGTTGGTGCGCGTCAGCATTGGGAGCGCGCCCGTCGCGGGCGCCGGCTGAACCAACTGCTGGACTTCTACATCACCGTGGCGGCGAGTCCGTCCGCGATCCTGTGACAGCGCGTGTATGCATGGTGGTGTCTGCGATCGGCCTGCACTGCTAGCGGGCCTCCTCGTCACGGCCGCTGGTGTCCTTGACATGGCTCTGATGCCACTTGTCACCTCTCTCTCTCTCTCTCTCGCTGTATTCACTGATCAGTTCAACACACGAGGGTTTTTCACAGCGTAATGCATGTTGTTTTTCTGCTTTCTTCTCCTTTTATTCCTTAACAAAAAACGATCGTTCTGCACTTCCAGCGCTCCTATTGAATCGTGCCATCCCACGATCGAGCACTTGGTCCATGGCACCCTACAAGCTCTCCACGGATCACACATACCGCATCTCGTGGGAGCTGGCATCTAACTAACCTGACGAAACAAGCTAACTGAATTTAACTGAAGAAAAGAACTACTCTGATGCTAAACTGCTAGCAAGAACTAGCTTATTATGCAACAGGCGTCAGATAGATATAGGAAGGGGGCGCGGTGAATGGGCGCCACGGCATCGCCCTGTGTCATGGCAGCCATCGCCAACGTCCATGGTAGCGTGAACAGGGGAGAGGGGAGAGTTTGGCGAGGGTGGGACAGTCTGATGGCTTAGTGGGCCAAAGCCCAGGGGAAGGCCGGTTGTTTTGTTTTCTTTTGTTGTATGGTTTTATTTTTCTTTTAACTTTTCTATTTATTTATTTTATTTAATATTCACGTCATCTTTGCTTAATAACAATATGAGACCAACACCTAAATTAGAGTTTTAGTTTAACCCTCCGCCACAAAAAGTTTCACTCACAAATAAAATAGTTTAACATTTTAGAAATTATAAAAGGAATTTAGATGATTGTTTAAGCCACTATCTTAACTAATTGTGAGCACTTAAACATTTTATAAAGACTTAGTTTCTTCACCAATATTACCTATGAATTATTTGTCACAATTTGCACATTTTAGTTTTGACATTATGAACACATTAAATTTTGGCTTTAATTTAAATTGAACTTTGAATTGGTTTGAATCAACATGGGACCTAGCAACAATAAAAATGATGACATGGCATCATTAGCAGGGGATTACTATAGCTTGATTATCCGGGCGCCACAAGTTCGTCTGATGGAACTGTTCGTGACAAGGCAGATGATGCTTAGCAAAATGATGTAGAATGATATGTAAAGCATTCATGGGAGCAAATTCATTTGTCATGCACACGAAGGGGTTGTGAATGTGATCAATGCAACCATTGTGCAAAATGATGTCATAATGGGTTGATTTATCAAAAGCATGAAGATGGTAATTTATGCTCAATGCGACTACGCGATCATGCAATTGATGATGGAAATGTGATTATAATTTATCAAGAGGCCATCAAGAAAGATTACAACAAAATTGCTAAGAAAATGCACAAGCTCATATAGTATCATGGATGACATGGAAATATCAGATGCAACAAAGCAATCATAATGTAAGTAAATCCATGCATAAGATGCAAATTTGTCATGGAAGGAATGTTTCCATCTAGCATGCTCATTAACAAATATGTAGGTGTTGGTGCAAGAACAAATATGCAGGTGTTGGTGCAAGATGCCCAAAGTTTCTGAGCGCTCCTCAATTTGAAGGTCCATAGGATCAATCTCTGATATGTCTCCAATGTATCTATAATTTTTGATTGTTACATGCTATTATATTATCAACCTTGGATGTTTTATATGCATTTATATGCTATTTTATATGATTTTTGGGACTAACCTATTAACCTAGAGCCCAGTGCCAGTTTCTATTTTTTCCTTGTTTTTGAGTATCGCAGAAAAGGAAAACCAAACGGAGTCCAATTGACCTGAAACTTGACGGAGCTTATTTTTGGACCAGAAGAAGCCCACAGAGCATCGGAGATGGACTAGAAGAGTCCCGGGCTGCCCACGAGGGTGGGGGAGAGCCCACCCCCCTGGGCGTGCCTCCCTGCCTCTTGGACAGCTCGGAGACCCCCCCTGACTTGTTCTTGACGCCAAAACCTCTTATATATACTAAAACTTCCAGAAAGAAACCTAGATCGGGAGTTCCGCTGCTAGAAGCCTCCGTAGCCACCGAAAACCAATCTAGACCCATTCCGGCACCCTGGCAGAGGGGGGAATCCCTCTCCGGTGGCCATCTTCATCATCCCGGCGCTCTCCATGACGAGGAGGGAGTAGTTCTCCCTCGGGCCTGAGGGTATGTACTAGTAGCTATGTGTTTGATCTCTCTCTCTCTCTCTCTCGTGTTCTTGAGTCGGCAGAATCTTGATGTATTGCGAGCTTTGCTATTATATTTGGATCTTATGATGTTTCTCCCCCTCTACTCTCTTGTGATGAGTTGAGTTTCCCTTTGAAGTTATCTTATCAGATTGAGTCTTTAAGGATTTGAGAACACTTGATGTATGTCTTGCATGTGCTTATCTGTGGTGACAATGGGATATCACGTGATCCACTTGATGTATGTTTTGGTGATCAACTTGCGAGTTCTGTGACCTCGTGAACTTATGCATAGGGGTTGGCACACGTTTTCGTCTTGACTCTCCGGTAGAAACTTTGGGGCACTCTTTGAAGTTCTTTGTGTTGGTTGAATAGATGAATCTGAGATTGTTTGATGCATATCGTATAATCATACCCACGGATACTTGAGGTGACATTGGAGTATCTAGGTGACATTAGGGTTTTGGTTGATTTGTGTCTTAAGGTGTTATTCTAGTACGAACTCTATGATAGATTGAATGGAAAGAATAGCTTCGTGTTATTTACTACGGACTGTTGAATAGATCGATCAGAAAGGATAACTTTGAGTTGGTTTCGTACCCTACCATAATATATTCGTTTGTTCTCCGCTATTAGTGACATTGGAGTGACTCTTTGTTGCATGTTGAGGGATAGTTATATGATCCAATTATGTTATTATTGTTGAGAGAGCTTGCACTAGTGAAAGTATGAACCCTAGGCCTTGTTTCCTAGCATTGCAATACCGTTTGTGCTCACTTTTACCACTTGCTACCTTGCTGTTTTTAAAATTTCAGATTACAAAAACCATTATCTACTATCCATATTGCACTTGTATCACCATCTCTTCGCCGAACTAGTGCACCTATACAATTTACCATTGTATTGGGTGTGTTGGGTACACAAGAGACTCTTTGTTATTTGGTTGCAGGGTTGTTTGAGAGAGACCATCTTCATCCTATGCCTCCCACGGATTGATAAACCTTAGGTCATCCACTTGAGGAAAGTTTGCTACTTTCCTACAAACCTCTGCACTTGGAGGCCCAGCAACGTATACAAGAAGAAGGTTGTGTAGTAGACATCAAGCTCTTTTCTGGCGCCATTGCTGGGGAGGTTAGCGCTTGAAGGTATATCTTTAGATCTTGCAATCGAATCTTTTAGTCTCTTGTTTTATCACTAGTTTAGTTTATAAAAGAAAATTAAAAAATGGAATTGAGGGTACGTCATATGCTTCATCTTTTTAATATCTTTCATGAAAATAAGGATTCCGATAATTGTGCCTAAGTGTTAGAAGAAGAATGCATTAGAATGTTTGGCACTAAATATTTGAATGATGAGCATGATTGCAATGTTGTTAGTATGAATTCTTTGAATATCCATGGTACTAATGATGATTGCACTAGTCATGAAAATGTCTCTTATAAGCATGTCAACTTTTATGGAATACATAGATCTTGCAAGCACACACTGAGGGAGTCATGGATTAGGGGGTCCTCGGATGGCCGGACTGTTGGACTATGAGGCTACAAGATTGAAGACTTCGTCCCGTGTCCGGGTGGGACTCTCGTTTGCGTGGAAGGCAAGCTTGGCAATTCGGATATGTATATCTCCTCCCTTGTAACCGACTCTGTGTAACCCTAGCCTCCTCCGGTGTCTATATAAACCGGAGGGTTTAGTCCCTAGGACAACAACAATCATAATCATAGGCTAGCTTCTAGGGTTTAGCCTCTATGATCTCGTGGTAGATCAACCCTTGTAATAATCATATCATCAAGACCAATCAAGAAGGAAGTAGGGTATTACCTCCATCGTGAGGGCCCGAACCTGGGTAAACATTGTGTCCCCCGCCTCCTTTTACCATCAGCCTTAGACGCATAGTTCGGGACCACCTACTCGAGATCCGCCGGTTTTGACACCTACATTGGTGCTTTCATTGAGAGTTCCACTGTGCCGTCGTGATAAAGGCTTGATGGCTCCTTCGATCATCGGTAATGATGCGATCCAGGGTGAGGTTTTTCTCCCCGAACAGATCTTCGTATTCGGTGGCTTCGTACCGCGGGCCAACTCGCTTGGCCATCTGGAGCAGATCGAGAGGGGCGCCCCTGGCCATCAGGTCAGGTCTGGAAGCTTGAACTATACTGCCGACATCCGCGGAGACTTGATCTTCGATGGATTGAAGCCCATGTCAGGTGCGCCGCACAGTCACGACGAGCATGACTTAGCTCTGCCGTCGAATGGTGTTCGGGAGATCACACCTGTGGCTACTCCGGCCCTCAATCCGGAGCAGATCGTGCCGTCCGAGGACGGGTGGATAGACCCCACCACGGAGGCCGCACACTCAGCAGCGATAGAGCCGAATACTAACTTCACCTTCTATGAGACCTATGTTACCGGACCCTTGAATTCGTCCCCGGCCACATGCTCCGAACCGCTTGCATCCGTGCCTACCGAATCTGACTGGGCACCGATCAAGGAGTTTACCTCCGCGGATATCTTTCAGCACTCGCCCTTGGGCGACATGCTAAATTCATTGAGGTCTCTCTCCTTGTCAGGAGATCCTTGGCCGAACTATGTCCGGCTTGAGTGGGAAGCGGACAACAAACTTCATTCCCCACCCACCACCCACTTAATAGCCATTGTCGACGACTTAACCGACATGCTTGATTTTGGCTCCGAAGACATCGATGGTATGGATGACGATGCAGGAGAAGAACAGGAACCACCACCCACAGGGCGCTGGACAACCACCTCATCATATGATATATACATGGTGGACACCCCCAAAGAAAGCAATGGCAATAAGGCAACGGAGGATAACCCCCTCGAGAAGCAATCTAAGCACCGGCGTCATCGACACCGCTCTAAGCCCCGCCATAGCAAAAGCAGCGATACCGGCACAAGAGACAATAACGCTGCGGATAGTGCCGAAGACGAAGACAATCCCTTCCAGCCAGGCTTCGAGCGGGAGGATGGGAAAGCGAGCCCTAAGGAATAGGCGATGGACGGAGAATCAGGGGATGACAATTACATGCCCCTCTCCGAAGACGAGGTGAGCCTCGGCGACAAAGAATTCATCGTGCCTGAGGATCCTGTCGAGCAGGAGCACTTCAAGTGCCGTCTTATAGCCACGGCAAAAAGCCTGAAGAAAAAGTAGCAACAGCTTCAAGCTGATCAAGATCTGCTAGCGGATAGATGGACCGAGGTCCTGGCAGCCGAGGAATACGAACCCGAGTGCCCAACCAAAAGCTACCCAAAGCGCAGGTTGCTACCCCAACTCGAGGAAGAAGCATTAAAACCTACACTACCAGCGTATGATGCGGCTGACCGGCCACCTCGTGGCTGAGACAAAGCGGCATATCAGCCCCAAGTCCAGCCCGCACCCCGTCGCCAGTCAAACAAAAACACCAAGGCCCGGGGCTACACGCAGGACCTGTGAGACATATTGGAAAACAAAGCAGGACATACAAGATCAATCTACAGATCATGGGGGCGCGCCCCAATGCGTGACGTCGATCGTCACGCTGGATATACTAAAAGCAAATACGGCTGGGCCGAATACAACAGACAAGACTCGTATGAACTGCGTCGTGATATAGCCCGACACAGAGGCACCGCAAACCGCTATGCTTCACCGATGAAGTAATGGATCACGAATTCTCAGAAGGGTTTAAACCCATAAACATTGAATCAGATGATGGTACAACAGACCCCGTGGTATGGATTGAATATTTCCTCCTCCACATCCACATGGCCCGCGGTGACGATCTACATGCCATCAAGTACCTCCCACTAAAACTCAAAGGACCGGCTCGACATTGGATGAATAGCCTGCCGGCAAACTCCATTGGCAGTTGGGAGAACTTGGAAGATGCATTCCTTGACAACTTCCAGGGCACTTATGTGCGACCACCGGATGATGATGACTTGAGTCACATAACCCAACAGCCCGAGGAGTCAGCCAGGAAATTCTGGAGTCGGTTCCCAACTAAAAAGAACCAAATTGTCGACTGTCCGAATGCCGAGGCCTTAGCGGCATTTAAGCATAACATCCGTGACGAGTGGCTCGCCTGACACCTCGGCCAAGAGAAGTCGAAATCCATGGCAGCACTCATGACACTCATGATCCGCTTTTGTGCGGGCGAGGACAGCTGGCTGGCTCGCAGCAACAACACATCAAGAAATCCTGGCAATTCAGATGCCAGAGATAGCAACGGCAAGCCACGTCGCAATAGACACAAATGCCGCAACAACGGTGACAACGCCGAAGACACGACATTCAATGCCGGATTCAGTGGCTCTAAATCCGGTCAGCGGAAAAAGCCATTCAAAAGAAGCAATCCGGGCCCGTCCAATTTGGACCGCATACTCGATCACTCATGCCAAATTCACGGCACCCCCGATAAACCAACCAACCACACCAACACAGAATGCTGGGTGTTCAAACAGGCCGGCAAGTTGAATGCCGAAAACAAGGAAAAGGGGCTGCATAGCAACGACAAGGAGGAGCCCCGACCGCCGAACACAGGAGGACAGAAGAACTTTCCTCCCCAAGTGAAAACAGTGAACATGATATACGCAACCCATATTCCCAAGCGGGAACGACAGTGTGCACTAAGGGACGTCTATGCGATGGAGCCAATCGCCCCAAAGTTCAACCCATGGTCTTCTTGTCTGATCACTTTCGATCGCAGGGACCACCCTACCAGTATCCGTCATGGAGGTTCTGCCGCATTGGTCCTTGAGCCCATCATCGACAGATTTCACCTCACTCGAGTCATTATGGATGGTGGCAGCAGCCTGAACCTGCTCTATCAGGATACAGTGCGCAAAATGGGTATCGACCCCTCCAGGATCAAACCCACAAAAACCACCTTTAAAGGTGTCATACCAGGTGTAGAGGCCTGTTGCACGGGCTCAATCACACTGGAAGTGCTCTTCGGATCCCCGGACAACTTCTGAAGCGAGGAGTTGATCTTTGATATCGTCCCCTTCCGCAGTGGCTATCACGCACTGCTCGGACGAACCGCATTCGCCAGATTCAATGTGGTACCACATTATACATACCTCAAGCTCAAAATGCCAGGACCTCGCGGGGTTATAACAGTTAATGGAAACACAGAATGCTCGCTTCATAAGGAGGAGCACACTGCGTCCCTCGTAGCAGAAGTACAAAGCAGCCTTCTGAGGCAAACTGCCAATTCGGCGGTAAAGCCCCCGGACACCATCAAGCGAGTCTGGAGTACCCTGCAACAGGATCGCCCGTCATGTTTTGAGCTCGTCTAGCAATCCGGCCTCCGTCCCAATCCCAGTCAAGCGGCAAAATTTGCACCGCGCGTCCATAATTACGCACTCAAGATACCATGGGCATAGGCGGAGGCACGGCTATGGCATAGCCCACAATGTGGCTCAACCGCCTCAGGACCCGTATATCTTCACCATTTTCTTCCTTTCAGGACCCTATTCTCTGAAGGCCCTCTCCGATACCCTGATTATTGGACCCATCATGGGAAATAAACACCAAGGAAGCAAGAAGCTTTGATGTACAAGGGAATCCCCAGGTGGTCTATGATAACGATCGCTATACCTGTTTTACATACCCACACGCAGCCTGCCCTTGGATAGGACATGTCAAATAGTCCTATTTTTGCTTATTGCACTACTTGTATACATACGCTTTGACGTATCATTTAAATAACAATGCATAGCGTTAGCTTATTATTGCTTTTTCCATGTCTGCTCATTTATGACAAATTGCAGTCATACATTCTGGTACGTCCAGTGCGCCAGGGGCTTCCGTGTACCCCATAACATGACAAGAAAAGTCCGAACACTTTCGACAGTGCGGCACCCTGAACTTATAGCATTATCTGCATCAGCTCCGAATCATTTCTTGGGTCAATAGTTGGGTTTGCCCGACTCCCATGTTTTGGTACCTTATGTTCCGCTATATCGGCTAAGGTAGCACTGGGAGAACTACTGCGATTGTGTCCCGGTTTTTCCGGAAGAACACCTTAGTAGAGAAATACGAAAACTGACTGTCATGATGCGGCGAGAGCCGGTCGCTGTTCGAGAGGTCTCAAATCCTTAAAGATTTTTTCCGCTTCGGGCGAGGAATCGGCCTTGGCCGGTTTAGGCGTATATAGCGCCCCAAGTTCGGACTTCCGAATACTAGGGGCTTCGCCAAAATTTCAAATTGTATACTTCTATGGCTAAGTGAGAGTGATAAAGTTGTATAGTCCGATTGCCTTGTTCGCTGCGCTAAACACCTCCTTAAAGGACCAAATTTTTTTGGATAAAGAGTGTTTAAGATTTATCCTGAACACCTCAGTACTAGTTAGATGGGGGCATAAGTCGACGACTGGCCAACTCTCAGATTTTATAAACGGCCGCACATAAGGTAATATTTTAAATCGACAAGCGTTATATAGCGCACATGAACTCGTTTTCATATTACAGGATCACATGAGTACATTCATTCAAATATTACATCCTTAGCACATTCCTCCGCCACAAGGCAGGCACCCTTCAGGACACTATCATAATACTTTTCGGGGTGGCGATGCTCCTTGCCCTTCGGTGGCCCCTCCTTCACCAGCTTTTTGGCGTCCATCTTCGCCCAGTGCACTTTCGCACGGGCAAAGGCCCCGCGCACACCTTCAATGCAGATGGACCGCTTTATGACTTCAAGCTGTGGTCAGGCATTCACAAGCCTCTTTACCAGGCCGAAGTAGCTACCAGGCAGGGGCTCGCCAGGCCACATCCGGACTATGTGACCCTTCATGGCCAGTTTGGCCGCCTTGTGAAGCTCGACCAGTTGCTTCAGCTGGTCGCTCAAGGGCATCGGATGTTCGGTCCCAGTATATTGATACCATAACAACTTTTCCATCGAGCTCCCTTCCTCGGCCCAATAGAACTCTGCGGCATCCGATACGCTGCTGGGTAGATGTGTGAACGCTCCTGGAGAGCTCCGAATTCGGGTAAGTAAAAGGAAAGTTTCCTTCACATGCTTGCTTTGCATAATGAATGCCTTACCCGCTGCTTTCTTCTTGACCGCCTGAATCTCCTGGAGGGCCTTTTGAGCTTTGGCCTTGACATTTTGTGCATTCTCGAGGGCCTTCGGAAGCTCGGACCCCTGAGTCTTAGAGTCATGCTCCAAGGACTTGTATTTTTTGACGAAATCCTGGAGCTCTTGCTGAACCTCGCCGACTCGGGCCTCTTGCTTCTCGCACTCGATGCACTCCTGGGCCGCTCTATCTTCGGCCTCGGACAACGCCTTCTTCAGGGCCGCCACTTCGGTCGTGGCCCCTCGCAAAATTCATGATGATCCCAGGATCTAGTAACCACTTTCTTTTTTTCTTTATCAATATACAGACGGGGTATCACTTAACTTTGTTCTCTTTGAGCTGCCTCTTGGTAAGTCCGAGCTCTTCCTCGGACCGCTCAAGGTCCCGCTTCAGTCCGGAGACCTCTGCAGTACGAGCGGCAGCGGCCAGCAGCGAAGCCTGCTTATTCACATAGACATATTCTGATTAGACTCCTGTGATTATTATTTGATCCTCTGTTCGGCATGTCTTTGCGAACACCAAACAAAGCATCAGGGCTACTGTCTATGCTGTGATATTTTCTCATAATTTGATTACTTACCTCAAAGCCTATTAGGAGGCTGGCACAGGCTTCGGTCAGTCCGCTTTTGGCGGACCGAACCTTCTCGACCACCGCACTCATGATAGTGCGGTGCTCTTCGTCAATGGAAGCGCCATGAAGCGCTTCCAGCAAGTTGTTCGATGCCTCTGGATGGACAATGGCCATCGGCACAGATGGCTCACCCCCCTTAGCGAGGGGTCACCTGACAAAATCCGGAACCACAGGAGGTTCTGGCGCAGTAACCGGCTGGGGGCCAAACTTGCTACGGCCCCCGTCATTAGAGCCCACGGGAGTCTTGCCCCCCATGCGCCCAGTCGGTGACCTTTGAGACAACACCTCGATGTCGTCCGTGGGCCGGGGGGAGGTGGCTGTCGAAAGTGAATTGCTGTTCATCACTGACTAGCCCAAAGACTCATCCGAAGAGGACACGTCGATACAGGCTTTGGATGGACTGCATGATCATGTTTGACATGATAAGAAGTAATAAAACAAAACATACCAGAACTATTATAGTATCTGGATACTTACGACTTCGCCATGGGCTTGTCCCTGGGCAACCACTCCTCGTCGCTTTAAGCGGCTGTTGTGGAGTAGTCCGGAAGGAGGGTCCTTCCCTTCTTGGACCCTTCGGCCTCCCCAGATGGGGAGGCCTTCCTTTTCTTGTATCCCTCGGCTGGGGGGGGGAGAACTTTCCTCTTCCTCCTCCTCATTCTTGTGGGAGGAGTACGCCTCGGTGTTTTCGGACGATGAGTCCGATACAACCTTGTGCCGGAGACCTTTTCTGGTCCCCACGGCCTTTTTCTTGGCCTTCTTCTCTGGCGCCTCATAGGGCGCCGGGACCAGTATCTCTGTTAAGAGAGCCCTTGCTGGATCTTCGGGCAGTGGGGCCGGACAATCGATCTGCGCCGCTGTCGCTACCCAGTCCTATTAAAATGGCGTGGAGGCTTAGATCCCTCACATGATTATACTGGTAAAGGAACATCTTATGAGATATAAAGAGCTTACCGGATTGGCAGGGCGCTTTGCGCTGAGTCCGCGATCCTCAATAAGGGGAGAAGGTACCTCGGCGGCCTTGAACAACACCCTCCAGACGTCTTGGTGCGTCATGTCGAAAAGCTCTCGCAACATCTGGTGCTTGGCCGGGTCGAACTGCCACATATTGAATGCCCGTCTTTGACACAGAAGGATCTGGCGGAAGAGCATGACCTGGACCACGTTGACAAGCTTGATTTTCTTGCTTATCATATTTTTAACACAGTTCTGGAGTCCAGTCAGCTCCACCGATGAACCCCAGGATAGACCCTTCTCTTTCCAGGAGGTGAGCCGCGTGGGGATGCCGGATCGAAATTCGGGGGCCGCCGCCCAGTTGGTGTCGTGCGGCTCGGGGATGTAGAACCACCCCGATTGCCACCCCTTCACGGTCTCCACATAGGAGCCTTCGAGCCAGGTGAGGTTGGGCATTTTGCCCACCATGGCGCCTCCGCACTCCGCTTGCTGGTCGACCGCCACCTTCGGTTTCACGTTGAAGGTCTTCAGCCACAGGCCAAAGTGGGGCTTGATGTGGATGAAGGCCTCGCACACGACGATAAACGCCGAGATGTTGAGGATGAAATTGGGGGCCAGATCATGGATGTCCAGCCCATAGTAGAACATGAGCCCACGGACAAATGGGTGGAGGGGAAATCCCAGCCCGCGGACGAAGTGGGTGAGGAATACAACCCTCTCATAGGGTTTTGGAGTAGGGATGATCTGCCCTGCGCCAGGGAGCCGGTGCGTGATGTCTGCGGCCAGGTATCCGGCTTCCCGGAGTTTCGTAATGTTCTCCTCCGTAATGGAGGAGACCATCCACTTGCCTCCTGCTCCGGACATGTTTGGAATGGCTTTGCGGAGAAAATGAGAACTTGGGTGCTGGAGCTCGGGTGCGCGAGAATGGATGGGCAGGGAAAGAAGAAGCCGTGGGTGAAAAAGAGGAGTCCTTGTCCCTTTATAAAGGCAGTAGAAACTGTGCGCCTCCCTTCTTGCCCCATAAAATCGCTTATTCCCCAAGTGCTGCGATTGATGGTGTGGTTGGGTAACCCATATTCGTATTGATGAGAATCCCGTGATAAGGGGAACACGATCTCTGCTTTGACAAGACGTGCCAATAAAACCGCCTCGCAACACGTGCAGTGGAAGGCAGGGAAAAACGGTTCGTAATGACCGGGCCACGGCAGGGTGTCATGTTATGAAAAGTTGTCAGCAGATTAGATTTGTGGAATAATATACTCTCTACGGTGGTATGTGGAATTTGTTTTGCAGAGCCGGACATGATCCTTGTGTTCAAAATCTTCTATGGAGTATTCGGAGGAGGAACCCGCCTTGCAATGTCGAAGACAATCTGCACGCCGTACTCGTCGTCATTGAAGCCTGGTTCAAGGGCTACTGAGGGAGTCCTGGATTAGGGGGTCCTCGGACGGCCGGACTATATACTTTGGCCAGACTGTTGGACTATGAGGATACAAGATTGAAGACTTCGTACCGTGTCCGGGTGGGACTCTCCTTTGCGTGGAAGGCAACCTTGGCAATTCGGATATGTAGATCACCTCCCTTGTAACTGACTCTGTGTAACCCTATCCGCCTCCGGTGTCTATATAAACCATAGGGTTTAGTCCGTAGGACAACAACAATCATAATCATAGGCTAGCTTCTAGGGTTTAGCCTCTACGATCTCGTGGTAGATCAATCCTTGTAATACTCATATCATCAAGATCAATCAAGCAGGAAGTAGGGTATTACCTCCATCATGAGGGCCCGAACCTGGGTAAACATTGTGTCCCCCGCCTCCTGTTACCATCAGCCTTAGACGCACAGTTCGGGACCCCCTACCCGAGATCCGCCGGTTTGACACCGACACACACCAAATAGGGAAGATAGATTTTGCAAGAGGCATAAGTATTTGGAAACTAAATGGTTGCAAGAAAGGCTAGATGATTGTGCTGAAAGACTCAATATTTATCGCCATCCTTGTGAACTTTGCAATGAACATGGTCATTTAAAGCTCCAATGCTATTTGTTTCATGATCAAATCGTGTCCAAAAATTGTGATAACTTGATTACCCTTGAGCATCATAAAGAGCTTAGTCTTCTTTTGGGGTATGAAGAAATGAAACGTATAACTGAGGGTATTCCAAAATTTAATCTTGATAGATTTCTTTGATCTAGAAGAAATTTTTATGTATTGTGCGGTGAATTGCATTGAAAATACTTATATTGCCGATTACATAAAGATAAGAAAACAAATAGAAGATGAAGAGAATACTAATGAAAGGGAAGAGACTTCCCAATATTCTCCTATTATTTCTTATGATGAATCAGGTAACGAGGAGGAGCCTCCTATTCAACCAATCTCATTAATAAGGTGTGACGCCCCAAGACCGGAGCTTCAGATGCCTTCCAGGGTTTCCGAGATTCGTTGTGTGATTTGTTTTTGCTTGTTGCATTCATCATTGCATCATGTGCATTGCATTATATCATCATGCCATCATTTTCTCAAAGCCAACTAAAACTCACTTAAATAAATTGCATGGATCTTCGGTCCATTTAAACCGAGGGAAGGGTGACTTCTCTTTATAACATATCCTCCCAATATTAGGGGGTTATAATAAATATTCCATCCTTTGGAATTTACCACAACACACTTGCAAAATATTCCATGCTTTTCTTACTAAATTCCTTGTCTCCAATCTTTGCCCTAAATTCTTTCGTCACTTTCCGGAGCTCTACCAAAATTCTCAACATTTTTGGATACTCCTAAAACCTCGTCCTAGTTCAAACCCATTTGAATTAAATTCAAATGAGTTTGAATTCTTATCGTTCGATCTTGGCCATTTCTGTTTTCTTGGAACCAGCGCATTCTTGCGACTTCGGGAAAATAATCCGCGTGCCCAAATCCTTCCTCTAACCCCTTTCTTTTCTCTCTTTTGCTTCCTTTCTTTTTTCCCTCCTCTGTTTTGAGAAGAGAGGTTGTGGGGGAGAAGAGAGGCCATCCATGCAGGCCCATCTGCGCCTAGGCGCCTCCCTCTCCACTGGGCCGGCCTCCAAGGCCCATTCCCTTCTAACCCTAGCCGCAGGAGAGGCCTACGCTCGATCCCCTCGTTGCCCCGCCTCCTTCTCCCACCAGCGCCGCCAACTTCCCTCCTCCTCTAACTCCCTCCCTCCTCTCGCTTCCTCCCTCACCTCCTAGCGCGACCAGGAGGGGGATCCCGATCCCCATGGCCATGCACCCGCGCCCTGCTGCCACTGCCTCCATCCTCGCCGCCCCAAGCTCCATCCAGTAGCGCCGCTGCGTTCCTCGTGTCCGCTCCTTTCCCCCTTCCTCCCGCGTGTCTCCTCTGCTCCCAAGGCCATGGCCTCACCGGCCAGTCATCGGAGTCGCCGCCCTGCTCCAGACCTCATCCTCGTCGGACTCCGCCGCACCAGAACAGCTCCTCCGGCCTCCCCGTCCTCTGCTTCGCCTTGCCTCGCCTCCTGCCTCCCGCATGCCTCGCTGGGCGCATGTGTGGCCGCGTCCAGCGCCTCCCGCTCCCTCCGCCATGGCCTCCCTAACGTGGTCGAGCCCGACCACGACCCTCTCCACGCGCCACACAGGTCTCACCTCCTCCATGTGTCATCGCAAGCCCGACGTTCATGGCCTCTCCGGCCTCCAGAAGCTCCGCTTCCCTTGCTCCACGCCAAGACCGATGCCGGCTCCACTTCATCTTGCTGCTGCTCCGCCATCGACCTCCTGTTGCTGCAGGACCCTCCCTATCGGGCACTGTGGACATGCTGTTTCTTCTCTCTCAAGGTTGAAAGGACGCCAGTTACACGAGACACCAAGTACCACGACGGTCCTCCAAGAGTTTGGGTTCGACATGTTCGATGACGCTATTGTACAACTACGTTACAAAGACCGGCAAGACCGACTGAACGAAACCGCCAAGTACCTTTATGAACGGATGCGTCAAGGCCGCCTTGTAAATCGCCAAGTACACCACCGACAAGATCACACGGATGCTCGAACGAGTGCTGAACGAAATGCCAAGTACCACGACGACCATCAGCATGTACCCCTACACCGCATCGGAACGTCGAGTTCCTCTTCGGATGTGTGTACGACTATCAGGGCCAAAAGACCCGTACACCATTATCGTCTCCAAAGAACCGTGTAACGGAACCGTCAAGTTCGACTATGACTCATGTACGGCTACGCGGGATTCCTCGGATGCCAAGTTCAACGATGCGTCGAGTTCCTCGCCGTGACCCCGTACATCTACGAAAACTTGTGTGACTACGAACGTGTACAACTACTTCTACCGTCGTCGCAAGAACGCCTACCTCCCTCTACGAACTTGATCCGTTCCGATAATGCACTCTTAGAAAGGTATAACCATCGAGACGACCGCCCGTGGACCGAATGCTTGTGGGTTGAATGAGACGAACCCCGCGTTTGCACCATGTCTGAAATTGTCGCTTGCATGGTCCTCCTCGTTGCCATGCCGTCCACCCATGGGAATCCGATATCCGGGATCACCCCACCATCCTTGCATGACACACTCCCATCACTTTTCTTTTTGCACCGGAATCTACATGAGCTATCGGAACCGAGATGTTGTTGTGGCATCATTTTCGGATTCATTGCCGTGGAACCCCTTTCGTTTCCGCCACTTTGACAAATGCTTCATAATATGCTCATGTCAACATTTTCATAAAATTGCATATACTTGAACATGGCATCCGCATCATGTTAACAACATCAAGAATGGTTTAAATTGTTGTTTGCATTAATTTGCTAAATGCATATGGGGATTTACCGGATTTGTTGTTTGTTATATTCGGACCTATTTAAATTATTTAGATAGTATAGTTTTGTTATGCTTCACCTCTTGCCATGTTAACCAACATTTAATGTTGTTGAGTACCTAACCGGGAGTGAACTAAATAATTGATGTGGTGTTCCATCAATATGCAACTCGTTGCATATTGGGCTCCACTTAACTTGTAGTTTTGTTTGTGCACTTTGCCATGCCATGCATATTTAAAACGGACATGCATCATGCTTGGTTGTGCATCATGCCATGTTTATGTGATGGTTGTTTACCATGTTGTTTGCTCCTTTTCGGTGTTGCTTATTCGGGTTAGTTCCGACAATGTCGCGTTTGTGAGGATCCGTTTGACTACGTCCGTTTGTCTTCCTCATGGACTCGTTCTTCTTCCTTGCGGGATTTCAGGTAAGATGACCATACCCTCGAAATCACTTCTATCTTTGCTTGCTAGATGCTCTCTCTATTGCTATGCCGCGATACCTACCACTTGCTTTATCATGCCTCCCATTTTGCCATGTCAAGCCTCTAACCCACCTTTCCTAGCAAACCGTTGTTTGGCTATGTTACCGCTTTTGCTCAGCCCCTCTTATAGTGTTGCTAGTTGCAGGTGAAGATGAAGTTTGTTCCATGTTGGAACATGGATATTGTTGGGATATCATTATTATATCTTGTTTACTTTAATGCATCTATATACTTGGTAAAGGGTGGAAGGCTTGGCCTTATGCCTGGTGTTTTGTTCCACTCTTGCCGCCCTAGTTTCCGTCATACCGGTGTTATGTTCCTTGATTTTGCGTTCCTTACGCGGTTGGGTGTTATGGGAACCCCTTGATAGTTCGCTTTGAATAAAACTCCTCCAGCAAGGCCCAACCTTGGTTTTACCATTTGCCACCTAGCATTTTTCCCTTGGGTTCTGCAGACTCAAGGGTCATGTTTATTTTAACCCCCCCGGGCCAGTGCTTGTCTAAGTGTTGGTCCGAACCTGTCAGCCGCCGGTGGCCACCAGGGGCAACTCTGGGCTAGCCTACCGGAATCTTGGACAATCCGGTGTTGCCCTGAGAACGAGATATGTGAATCTCCTATCAGGATGTCGGCACATCAGGCGGCTTTGCTGGTCTTGTTTTACCATTGTCGAAATGTCTTGTAACCGGGATTCCGAGACTGATCGGGTCTTCCCGGGAGAAGGAATATCCTTCTTGACCGTGAGAGCTTGTGATGGGCTAAGTTGGGACACCCCTGCAGGTCTTTGAACTTTCAAAAGCCGTGCCCGCTTATGGGCAGATGGGAATTTGTTAATATCTGGTTGTAGATAACTTGACACTTAACTTATTTAAAATGAATCAACCGCGTGTGTAGCCATGATGGTCTCTTTTCGGCGGAGTCCGGGAAGTGAACACGGTTTTGGAGTTATGTTTGTGCGTAAGTAGTTTCAGGATCACTTCTTGATCACTTCTAGTTCACGACCGTGATTTGCTTCTCTTCTCGCTCTTATTTTGCATATGTTAGCCACCATATATGCTTAGTGCTTGCTGCAGCTCCACCTCAGTACCCCTTTCCTACCTTTAAGCTTAAATAGTCTTGATCGCGAGGGTGTGAGATTGCTAAGTCCCCGTGACTCACAGATACTTCCAAACAGTTGCAGGTGCCGATGATACCAGTGCAGGTGGCGCAACCTAGCTCAAGTGGGAGCTCGATGAAGACCTTTTCGTTGTGGTGTCTCGTTTCCTTTTGATCAGTAGTGGAGCCCAGTTGGGACGATCAGGGATCTAGCATTTGGGGTGTCTTTCTTTTATGATGGTTCCGTAGTCGGACCTTGATTGTATTCTGGATGATGTATGCTATATATTTATGTATTGTGTGAAGTGGCGATTGTAAGCCAACTCTTTATCCCATTCTTATTCAGTACATGGGATGTGTAAAGATTACCCCTCTTGTGACATGCCTACTATGCGGTTATGCCTCTAAGTCGTGCTCTGACACGTGGGAGATATAGCCGCATCGTGGGTGTTACATAAGGATCTCTGAAAAGAGGATTAAACCCACACATGATGTGAAGAAGAAAAAGAAAAGACGGAGAAGCAAAGGTAAAAAGGTATCCCTCCCAAATGATGTTGCTCCTATTTCTCATTGTGATGATGATAATTGTTATACTATTGGTGCTATCCATACTATTAATGATGAGAGTGATTATGCTTATGATATGAAAAGGCCCAAGCTTGGGGATGCTATGTTTGATGAGAATGACATGTTTGAGAATGTATTTGCTGCAATTAATGTTTGTCCCAAGCTTGGGGATGCTATGTTTGATGAAGATGATATTTTTAGTCTCCCAAGTTTTGATGAGAAAACTTATTATGATGATAGCATGCCTCCTATCTATGATGGTGATATTGATGAAAGTGGATTTGTAGAGGTCATGACTTTATTTAGTAATGATTCCACTATCTTGGAAGAGGTTTCAATTGATTATGATGAGAACAAAGTTGGTACTTATGATGATTATTGTGATGGTGCTACCTCTTGAGCACTGCGTTGGATTTCCTTGAAGAGGAAAGGATGATGCAGCAATGTAGCATAAGTATTTCCCTCAGTTTTTGAGAACCAAGGTATCAATCCAGTAGGAGGCTGCATGCAAGTCCCTCGTACCTGCACAAAACAAATAACTCCTCGCAACCAACGCGATAAGAGGTTGTCAATCCCTTCACGGTCACTTACGAGAGTGAGATCTGATAGATATGATAAGATACTATTTTTGGTATTTTTATGATAAAGATGCAAAGTAAAATAAAAGCAAAGTAAAAAAGCAAAGGAAATAACTAAGTATTGGAAGATTAATATGATGAAGATAGACCCGGGGACCATAGGTTTCACTAGTGGCTTCTCTCAAGAGCATAAGTATTTTATGGTGGGTGAACGAATTACTGTTGAGCAATTGACAAAATTGAGCATAGTTATGAGAATATCTAGGTATGATCATGTATATAGGCATCACGTCCGAGACAACTAGACCGACTCCTGCATGCATCTACTACTATTACTCCACTCATCGACCGCTATCCAGCATGCATCTAGAGTATTAAGTTCTTGAAAACAGAGTAACGCCTTAAGCAAGATGACATGATGTAGAGGGATAAATTCATGCAATATGATAAAAACCCCATCTTGTTATCCTCAATGGCAACAATACAATGCATGCCTTGATGCCCCTAATTTCACTGGGAAAGGACACTGCAAGATTGAACCCAAAGCTAAGCACTTCTCCCATTGCAAGAAAGATCAATCTGGTAGGCCAAACCAAACTGATAATTCGAAGAGACTTGCAAAGATAACCAATCATACATAAATGAATTCAGAGAAGATTCGAATATTGTTCATAGATAATCTTGATCATAAACCCACAATTCATCGGCCTCAACAAACACACCGCAAAAAGAAGATTACATCGAATAGATCTGCACAAGAGAGGGGGAGAACATTGTAGTGAGCTCCAAAAAGAGAGAAGAAGCCATCTAGCTACAAAAAAATACACTTCCGTGATGATACGTGTTTGTCACAGTAGGTCGCGTTTTTTGTCATGCATGTACATCCATGACAAATTTATGACAAAATCAAGATAGTCATACCTGTGCTGTCGTAGAAGTGTTCCATGACATTACCAAAATTATCATCATGGAAGTGTCCACTTCCATGACGATAAATCACGCGTCATAGAAGTGCTTTCGTCAAGGGTGACCGACACATGGCATCCACCATAACGGAATGCCGTTAAGCTATCGGGTCGGGTTTTGGATCCGATAACCCGTGAACAGCCCCGACCAATGGGGATTTTCCACATGTAAAATCATCATTGGCTAGAGGAAACACGTGTCGGCTCATCGTTGGGACAGATGTCATCCGCTCACTGGACAGAAGGCGCCTATGATACGTTGACACGTGGCACGACCCAACAGTGGCCCATTCCTGTGAAAAGGCCGGCCCGTTTGACTTGGTCAAAGCTGGCGGGCCGGCCCATGGAAAGCCTATTAATGGCCTGTTCGCATATAGCCCATTTACAGCCCGCTAACCCAAGGCCCGTTACGCCCTATCTGAATTAGGCCCAGTAGCATCATCTGGGCCATCCAATATGATTCTAGCCCGTTTTCACTTCTGGCCCATGTATAGCCCATGACGTCTTTCGGCCCATATGAGGCCCTTTGTAACTCTTGGCCCATTAGCGGCCCGTGCTGAAACTGGCCCGTAATGAACAGTGTATTACTTTACACCCATTAACGGCCCGTGGTGAAACTGGCCCGTAATGAACAGTGTATCACTTTATACCCATTAACGGCCCGTTATTCCGTTGGGCCCTTTGCAGCCCAAGTTAACTTTCAGACTTCTAAGGGCCCATTTATTCTTGGGCTCATTTGCAGCATTCGGTTACTTACGGCCCATTACTGTCATTTTCTGCTTGTGGGCCAAATTCAGCCCGTCGTTACAGTCGGCCCGTTTGTGGACCATTAGTCTATTGGGCCATTTTCCTAGCATCACCAAATACGGCCTATTAACGGCCCGTTAAGGTCAGCCCATAAAACGTACGATTTCCATTAAAGCCCCGTCTACGGCCCATTAAAGGCCCGTACAAGACCCATAAATGAGTCGGCAGCCCATGGATCCTACGAGACGTAGAAGGCCCATGGATCCTACGATATGTAGAAGGCCCATGGATCCGACGGCCCGTGAAGGGCCATGGTTGGGCGAGTTAGCCCCTGTTTGAACGATATAGCATATTCAAAGAATTATCCTACTCAATACTATCACCTCTAAAAAGCATACACTATACAACAAAGAGATCAAGGCATAGAAAGGTAGAATAATCATACACTATGCAATAAAGAAATTACAGCCGATTATACCCACGGGGCATTATGGTTCGGCACAGGTGATAATAAAGCATACACAAACAGCAAATTACATACACTGGGCAAATACAGCTCATACATCATGGACGTGCATCAACTTAACTCCATTAGAACTATAATCTCTTCAGAAAATAGGATTGGCCGGATTCAGATAGCATAAATTTCAGTCTGCAAAATCTCCAATTCCTTCATGGTTACCTCAGTGTCTTGTTTCATTTTTTGACTCCCTCATCTAATACCTGCATGTCCAGTCTCAACTTGTTGATTATACGTTGACAATCATGTACACGTTGTCTTGCCACCTCTAGTTGTTGCTCGAGAACATCAACACATTCCAATTCCAATCCATAATCATTCGGTAAGGGCCATGCCGCAAACCTTCATGGTTACTATGTCTGCACTATGTAAAAACTAGGCATATCTTCAAACTGGATCTCCAGGTACTCTTAGAGAGCCTACTGTAGTGTATAGCCAAACCTTTGTGTCACCTATGAGTTAGACAAGGCCCCACTACAGCAGCCCTTAGTGTTTAAATCGTTGATAAGCTCTGTTAGAGTGTTAGGTCAAGAATAGCAAGTAATCAAAATAAACAGTCCTAGTATGGCTGGCTGATGCAAACAAGCAATTGAACAGATGTGTGAGCAAATCTTACATATCAAGAAAAGAAGCAAAGAAGGAGGCTTAAAGACCATCAATTGAACAGATTTAAGGGGCATTTAAACATCATGTGCAACATATGAACTAACATAAACATTGCATATTCCAGATTCTACAATGGAATGCACATGTATTAGGTTATGCCATGTATGATGATGTCTAAATGTACAGATAGCAGACATGAGTGATTCATCATTGCACGCACAGTTGAATTGCGGGTTAGGTTATGCCATGTATGATGATGAATTGCTATGAGCTGCTGCTGGTATATGATGAATTGCAGACTGCTGCTGCTGTATGATGAGTTGCTATGAGCTGCTACTGCTGCTATATGATGCTTTCAGGTGGTGCTGCTATACGATAATAACCAGCCACTTGGACCATCGAATTTCAATAAATAATCGTTCTTCATTTAAATGTGGGTCATGCATTCTTTGTTTAAATTAGGCAATGGGATCTCTATGGAAAACATTGACCAAAGTAGATTGTGCCAAGTAGATGGTATCTTTGTATTTGCATTTTGAGCAAATAGTGATGGTCTGTTTCCTATCATATTAATTACTGCACTGGGTTCAATTTGTGATGTTTGCAAGTCAAATTAATTTCCATATGGGCAGAAAAATGAAAAAAATATAATGCAATCTAGACTTTCCACTGATCATACCAAAGATAAGCTGAAAACGCAATGAAAAGAACTGGTTGGCTTATTACATGGAGCTTATATTCACAGGTGCTTATTTTCTTAGGATAACTCATAATAATTGTCCCTAAGAAACTTGGCTAATAGAACTGGCATACAAATAACATGTCACGATGATTGCAATGAAGGAGTGACGTACCATAGCACACTGTATAGGCTCACCGCTGCCTCTCCTTTTTTTGCGATGTTCCATGAAATTGCCACATACATCTTGTACTTTTTCATTGTGTAACCCTATCTGCAAGTTGACACAGCTAATTTCAGACATCTCTACATGATACAACATTGCATATCCCTTGCGCATATTTAAACCACTAATTAACGATTGTGTGCGTACCATAAACTAGCCATGACTCTGTATGCTGGACTAGCAGGCACTCTAAGGGAGCCTAATGTAGTGCACTGGAATTCCTACATGCCACCTATGATTTTGTGTAATGTACTGCCCCTATTCCTAAATATATGTCTTTGTAGAGATTCCAATATGGAGCACATACATATGTATATAGATGCATTTTCGAGTGTAGATTCACTCATTTTTCTCCGTATGTAGCCTATAGTGGAATCTCTAGAAAGACTTATAGTTAGGAACGAAGGTACGAGGTAGTATCATGTATGACATCACATATCTAATTTAGCAGCCAGTAGTAGAAGTCATTGTTTGCACATAGGGATTACTGGTCGAAAATCCTAGCAAAGCACGCTGGCAGGCACAGAACAATACAAGAGAGAGAGAGAGAGACGCGCTTACAAGATCATAGCAATGCCTCAGTCCAGGATCTTGGTTGGCCAAGCTATTAGATCCAGAAGAAACATCATCCTTGTAGTTTTTGCCAGCTGCATAACATGTAACAGCGACCGGTTAGTATATTTGAAGTACATCAGGCAGGTGATGCTGGACGGGTTTAAAGGTGACAAGTACCTAGGCTGTGGTGGGTGCTTGGCATCTCTCCAGACGGTGGGAATTAGGTTAGAAACGTCAAGGGTGATGACGCTGCGCTGTCTATCGGGGTCCGGTAAGGAGATCTAGAACCGTCGAGTAGGGTGTTTGTGGAGCGGCTCCGGTAGGGTGGACTACAGTGTGAGCGAAGCGGATCTGTGGCCGTGGACGAGGGCGTAGGTGAAGCTGCTCTGGTGGTTGGGTTAAGGATGATGTCGACAACGCGGATCTGCGGCCGTGGACGGGGCGTCAGAAGCTGCTCCGGTGGTTGGGTTAAGGATGGTATCGACGATGCGGATCTGCGGCCGTGGATGGGGCGTCAGAAGCTGCTCCGGTGGTTGGGTTAAGGGTGGTGTCGATGATGCGGATCTGCGGCTATGGACGGGGCATCAGAAGCTGCTCTGGTAGGTTGGATGAGGGTGCGAGGAAGCGGATCTGAGGTCGTGGACTTGTGAGTTGGCAAAGCGGCCCTGGTAGGGTTGAGACTGGTATAGGTGAAGCTACTCCGGTAGGGTTGACGATGGTGTCGGCGAAGCGGCTCCGGTAGGGTTGAGGAAGGTGTCGGCGAAGAGGATCAGAGGCCATCGACGGGGGCGCCGGTGGGGCGGCTCCGGGGGGTATGGATGAAGCGTCTCCGGTGGGGAGTACGAATGAGCCGCTGCAGATGCGCGATGGTTGACGAGAGTACCGGCGAAGCAGATCCGGCGCCGTGGACAAGGCCGACACTGAATGGGCTGTGGTACAGTGGTGGATGAGCAGTCTACTTGTTTCTAGGGGAGGTGGGAGGGGTAGATGCGGCCGGAGAAGCAGATCCGGCGAGGTGGACACCGCTGGCAGTGAATGGGCTATGGTACGCCGATGGATGGGTAGTCTAGGGTTTCGAGAGGGGAGGGGAGAAAGGGCGATGAAGTACGGACGGCGTGATGTAAGATGCTCTGGTGCTATGGAGTTAGTATTTTTGCGGGAGGGGGAGGGGAAATGGGGGTGTCGTGTAGTGGGGGAACCGGAAGTTACCAAAGCAGCCCCGACCTATCATGTAGATGAGGGCGGTATTGTAACTGTTGGTCTCCGTGCACCAAGGACAAAAGGGGGATTTCGCATGCTAAATACTAAGGTGGCGGAAATTTTAGAAGGAGGTGGGAGATTTTGCCGCCCGCGGGATCGTTCGTATCTAGTTTCAACTAATTTTGGACCGTGCTAGCGGGAAGGTCATGCTAGACTGTGTACACGGGGCACGTGTCAGCAGTTAATAACTGGTGTGAAGTCCACCCGAGAAAAAAAGACAATAACTCGGGATGATGTGCCGATAACTTGGACATTCACACGGGCGCAGCCAATAGTACGGGTGTAGTGTCACGTTCACAAAAAAGGGTCAAACGCTCAGCCTATGTATTTCTCGTGTAAATAGATAATTTAGTGCCATTGGTTATTTACTTTAAACATAATGCATTGACTTGTTAGTGTAGAGGCGCACAAAAAGAAATGGATATTGTAGTCTGCTACTTAAAACTGTTACCTCATATGATTACATAGCCTCCATTTGATAAATTGCGTACCCGTTGAATTCATATATGAATATTACATATATTACTTCAAAATAGAAACTTAAATCATCCAAGACTAATGAATTTGAATGCAAGAGTAACAATGGTGCATGTACATGATAGCTACATTGGTTGTTTGAAGAAACATCACTGTAACTTTGGCATGCACAACTGAAAAGGTTTATTTAAATAGAAAAAATGTGATATGTGAGTGTCCAATCTTTATAGCGTTGAATCGATATTGTACCTTGGGCCACGATACGAAGTAGATATTGACTTATGTTCAAGCGATGCACGCCCACGATCGCTAGATAGTGATACGTGAATGAATTGTGCAATCTCTCTCACACGCATACATATCTCATTTCCCTGTGGGCATCAGAATCACACACGCGCACTTCATGTATTTCTCTCCCTCCGTCAGGGTTAAATTCGTCATTCTACCCCGTCCTACAAGTCTCTCACACAGAAACACACACGCTCTCTATGTCTAACACGCCCACCCCTTTAATTCCGCCCACCCACAACCACTAATGTCTCAAAGTATAATAATGTCTCTCACACATATGCTATCTACCTATCCCTTAATATAGGTAGATATGTGTCACACAAACTCCTTCTCCCTACTAGCAAGATGCCCATGCGTTGCACGGAACATCAAGATGCATTTGTATGAGAAGTTTATCTTGTGGGACAAAATGATGAATGGGGGAATGCCTTATTTGCAAATGCGGAGAGGGGTGTGGGTATCTTTTTGCAAAATTGCCATAGTTTCCTTCCTGTCCGTCGGATATAAATCGAATGGCCTATATTGCAGGATGGCGGGAACACCATCATCACCAACTCTGTTTTTATAAGAGTAGAGATATGTGAGTGTCACTGCCCCCCCCCCACACACCCACACCCACACTTCCCAACACCGAAGGAGTAGGGTGACACCTCGATCTTGATACTAATCTATCGACTGGCTTCTCTCTCAAACATACACACACACACACACACACTACCCGGCACCGAAGGAGTAGGGTGGCACATCGATCTTGATAATAATATATCTACTCCTCTTTCAAACACACACACACACACGCTAGTTGTGCCTCTGTGCCTACCGCGCACACTCTCGATACGTCTTTCTCTCCCTCCCCCCAACAATGACAGTAGAAGGGTGACAACTCAATCTGATCATAATCTGTCAATTGGTTTCTCTCTCAAACAGTGTGTCTTGGTGCCTCGCTCAGTAGCCCCCTCTATATGTAGACTTCTCGCGCGCGCATAGTTGTAGTGACGATGACGCTGAACCCAGTGTGCCTTGTTTTTACCGGACTCATGTGCACGGAACATCAAGATGCATTTGTATGAGTAGTTTATCTTGTGAGAGAAAAGGTTGAATGAGGGAAGGCCTTGTTTTCGAACATGGAGAGACATGTGGGTATACTTTTGCAAAATTGCCATAGTTTCTTTCCTATCCGTTAGATATAAGTCCGACGACTTATATTGCAGGATGACACGCACACCATCATCACCAACTCTGTTTCAAAATGGATAAAAAGAGATGTATCTAAAACTAAAATACATCTAGATACATTTCCTTTTATCCATTTTGATGACAAGTATTTCCGGTCGGAGGGAGTATTTGTCTTTTTAGAGATTTCAACAAGTGACTATGACCGGACCTTACCAACATACTCAAAAAAGTAGTCCATAATTTTGATGTTACCCTCTTTTCTTGGTGGTGCAGTGCCATCTGGATACCTCTTAAATAAATAAAGTACTACATGATACTAATATATGATACATGGCGCAGGAGTACTAAGTATTATTAATATAGTTTTGCTAGAACTCATCTAGATGAGATATAATTTGGTCTCATTCATATTTTATAGCCATTGGATGTGATGCTATATAAAGATGCATGTGTGCTGACGTGGGATGTATTTGTTCTTGTGCAACGAACTAACCACTACATGTCATGTTTGATAGTCTCAAGTCATTAAAAGCATACAAGCCTCACATCACTGCTTGGTTGATTCCTCTATTTATGTCAAAAAATAAGAAACAACGTGAGAGTTAATGCACCACACCTATGTGTTTACCATTTGGTTTTCATAAGATGGCTTAATACTCACCTAGACGGAGGGATTATTCAATTTGACAGCGGGCGACGCAGTTCCCGATACGGCTTTAATGCAGACGAGGGAGGGAGTAGCGGTTCCCGATATGTTGAACGGCCAGTGCATCCTCCTTCAATTAATGCATGAGGGAAGTAATGGGAGGAGGTCCGAGAAAAGAGTCTACACAATGTGAATGCAATGCAGTTTGCCCTCATTGCCCTCATATAAAGGCGCCCCTCCATTCCAATGCATCTACCACATCGCATGCACCTAGGCATTTTCCTAAGCACCTACACTAAGCGCAAAAGAGCTCACTCCAGACCTATGGTTGTGATGCTTGTGAGCGGCTAGCGGCTAGGCCAGATGGTCCACGACCCATGGCGCCGAGGATCATCTCCAGACGGTGTTGGAGACCGGCTGGTGGATGGCCGCCTTCGACGCCAACTATGACTCTCAGTTGGACCAGATGATCATTGCCACCAGCAACAAGTTCACCGTCCTCAAGAACCTCGCGGACGACATCGCCATACTCCTCCATCCCACGCGCCCGGGCTCCTCATTGCCTGCCACCCTAATTGGACTCCATGGCCGGAACCTCTTTCAAGCACTGGTGGCCCTGCGACTACCCGCTGACGCCATGAAGAATGTCCACCTGGAGGTCGCGCTCGCCGTGAGGCGCCTCGCCCTGCAAGAATTCGTCGACCTACACATCCACATGTAAGAGGAAATCGTGTACATAGGTATCTACAAGGCCAGTGAGGATGCTACGACGTTGGCCTTCCTCAATCGGCTGGAAGCCTGGGATGCCTTTGCTGAGAAGCACCTCGACCTCGCCACAAAAGCCGCCACTCCTTAGCCGCCGGTCGGTGGCCCGGTGCACTAAGTTGAGGAGGAGGAGGTCGTACGTTCGTGGATCCATCTTTCTTGTTGCCTTCTGTAACCACCACTACGATCACATCATCGTGGCCTTAATTCTTATTGTGTTGTTGCATTCTCGTTCCAGTCAATACCGACATGTGCGATCCCTTTG
Source organism: Triticum dicoccoides (assembly GCF_002162155.2). Lineage (NCBI taxonomy): Eukaryota > Viridiplantae > Streptophyta > Magnoliopsida > Poales > Poaceae > Triticum > Triticum dicoccoides. The sequence goes on from NC_041380.1 coordinate 175,550,613, forward strand.
CTTAATTATATGCATCACTGTAACTAGTACTCCATCCGTCAATTTATAAGTTGTGCTTACCTTTTCCATCAACTTCGTGCAACGCGCGGGCATCCTGCTAGAAACACTAGAATATGTCTATATAATCCGTATGTGATAGTCCATTTGAAATCTCAAAAAAGACAAATATTTAGGTACGGAGGGAGTAATATATTAGGAGTATATCAAAACAATAGTGATTTCTTTCAAGTTTGTGAATGAATACTACTATTCTACTACTTTGGATTTGTCACAACACACGGGCACATTGCTGGTAAAAGGAAAAGGCCTGCCGCGTTCGCGTCGCACCCCCACATGCCGGGAATCGAGAGTACAACACGGCCCGTCTGGCATGACACATAGCTTAGGGAAGGCATGTTGCCTAGCATTTTCACTTTCATGTGGGACTACCGTTGAGCAAACTGACACCCCGCCCGCCGCTGGGTTGGAAAATAGAAACGAGGGGAAGATCTAGCTGTAGCACAGAACCCAAGAAATTTGGTGTCAGACGGGGCTCGTTGATAGAGCAGGAGCATTCCGTACTAGTACTACTCCTACTAGTACCAAGTTTGTACTCCTAATACTATATTACTAGTACTACCACTATACAACTACTAGTAGGTACATGCACGGCACAACTAAGCTTAGGCGAAGTTATTAGTTCTTCAAAACGAGAGAAACAAGTTGGCAAGCCTAAGGGAATCTTGCCACATTTTGTGTGTGTATGTCATGTGGGGCCTTAGTGTGGCTTGCCTAAGGTGTGGCTTGAACCAAACACTCACCTAAGTTAATCAAACTTGCCTAACCTTACATTCCACCAGATTTTGCCACCTGTAGTACTCCCTCCGGTCCTTTTTACTCTGCATATTAGGTTTGTCCGAAGTCAATCTCATCCAACTTTGACCAAGTTTATATAAAAAATTATAAGCATTCACATAACAACACCAATATCATTAGATTCATCTTGGAATATATTTTCATATTATATTTATTAGATATTATAGATGCTAATAATTTCTAATATAAATTTGGTCAAACTTAGCAAAGTTTGACTTTCGGCAAATCCAATGTGCAGAGTAAAAAGGACCGGAGGGAGTACATAAGTACTCCAGCTGAGGATTGATGCCCGGGATGAAATGTGTCACAGCCGCTGGATGAAAATTCGATGGTGCGGGAGTATGGATTGAATCACAGCAGCGGAGCAGGCCAACCACGTCCAATCGGGTGTGTCTGTGGTAGAAAGTTGATGGTCGCCGCAGTTCAGCTGGCCCGCATGTCATGAACACAAAGGCAGAGGAGCGGTGGGGCCGAGAGGGATGAGGGGCACATCGGGGGGATGAGGATCCCCTGATGTGAACAATCCTACCATTCTGTCACTGACATGTGGGACCCATAAGCGTGGGTCCCACCTATCAGCGAAGGAAAGGCAGGGCAAGGCAGTGATAGCCACATCAGAGGATCCATGTCGACGTCGGGGGACGTCGTTCCGTGAGTTGGAGCGGCGTCATGGGAGTCGCGTGTGGGTGTGGCAGTGGTAGAAACAAGAAACATGATGGTCGCCGTGGTTCATCTTCCATGGACAAGCTGTCATGTCTGCTGACACATGTATATCAAAACTAGAGTGTTTGTATTTCAAGCACGTGAACAAGTATTATTCTACTACTTTGGCTCCATTGCAACGCACGGGCCAACACATTGGTAGTAGTAGTGTCCATCTCTATCTCTAGAGGCCTTCCCTCGTTCATCCTTTTATCTCACAAGATAAACTACTCATACAAATGCATCTTGATGTTCCATGGAACGCACGAGGATGTTTCCTTGGGGGTCTCTCCAGCGCGGCGTGGCCGTAGTTGCAAGTTGACGCCCCTTGAGATGCCGACATTTAGGGGCACTCGGATTTCCTCCGATGAGCAGGTAAGATGAGTTTGATCACGTAGTAAATGCATTCTGAAGACTACTTCCATGTCCATTTCCTAATTCTCCCCCTGCCCACTGTTTCACAGGTTAAGCTCGGTGCGAGTGGAGATTGACTTGCATATATACGGGGTTTGGATGCAAATGAAGACGAAGGGGAGGTGAAGAAGCCAAGGAGAATCGGTTCCCGATGGAGAAGTAAATGGGAGAAGTGGCATGCAGGCAGTTGATTAGACGGCTAGGTAGACTAAACGAAAAGGCTATGCGGGTAGACTGATGAGTCGTACCTGTTTGTGTACGTGCCCATCCTTCCTGATAGGTGGGACCTATGCAAAATTATAAAAAAAATGTGTCATAGTTTTTTTTAGCGCGTGAGTGGGAGACACAACATTCTCTGGTTAAGGAATACTCCCTCCGTTTAGGTGTGTATAAGCCACCTTATGAAAATCAGGTTTTCCCAAAACCTTTAGGCGTGGAGCATTAACTTCCTGCTCGATCCCCTCCGAGCCTCGTTAGCCAGCGTTCTCTTCCTCTGCTGCCGCGTTCTACCTTTCCATTTGTCCTCTTCTCAAGTGTGGAACGATTTGCATGCCGTCCTTGATGCACCAGAATGACCACTGCATGCATCGCGGCAGGGTGTTGATTGGGCATGCACGAGAATTTGGTTCTGCTCGCAATATGGATGATACCTGAACGATGAAGTGAACAGGTATGCTAGCACGGGAGACCTATTTCCGCTATACAATACTGGAGTACTCATGTTCCTACTACTAGTAGTAGTAGTACAACTATGGTACACTTGATGGTTAAAATACTATTCATCCGCTCCTCACAGTGAAGTGACAACACCCTGCGCCTGACACTAGTCCAGGCGGCGTGTTCGGGTTACCAAAGTCAGCCTCACCCTGTGCACTGTGCAGTCTATCACCGCCGCTGTACAGCACATTGGCGGCTCTCCTCGTCTCCCTCTCCGCTCCCAAAGCACCACTCCATCTCCATCACCTTCTCCGTCTCCATCTCACTGTGCCCCCGTGTACCGTCGCCTCACTTTCCTCCCCCGGTACCACTATTCCCTCGCTAGCCGCTCTAGCACCGACATCCTTCTCCCCTGTAAATCAAGCCCCCTTCCAAACTCCACCATGGCCGAACGCGAACCGTGCAACATCCATATGAGCTGCGATTGGAGCAATCTCCCCAGTGACATCCTCGACCTCTGTTGTTCGTGTATGGATATGTTGAGCGCCCTGCGGCTGGCTGCATGCTCGAGGGACATGCACACAGCCATCGTTGAAGCGAGTCCTAAGATTTTCAAGACACCCTGCTTGCTGCTATCTGGTCTTGCGAGATTGGCTCACCATGATACGGAGGCGTGCATGATGCCCCTCGACTTCAATCTAATCTCCATTAGCCGAAACTTCTTTGTAGGTATGTAGTGGGTCGCCGTACATCATTTCCCTCGACATCGATCCGATCACCATCGCCTGAAACTTCTTGGCAGGTATGTACTGGGTCGGCATGAACTCCCACTGGATGGCTTCCTTCAGAGAAGACGGTAAAAAGTTGGTGCTCGTGAACTTCCAGACCTCCCATGAGATTATCCTTCCTCCGTTGGATTATATAGAGTATTACCATCGCGGTCCAAGTCATCTAGATTACTACGTCAGTTGGACGGACCTTGTTTTGCAAAAGATTGTAATCTGCCAAGTGCCCACACGACATGCGAATTGCGCAGACTTCAAGCTAATTGCCTTGTTCGACCGCGGACTCGCCTATCTTTACGCCGGTGCCTTATTTAGCTGGAGACAACTCGGCTCGCAGTGGATCATCGTCAAAGCTGATACACACTTCTGTGATTCTATTGAACACAATGGCATCATCTACGCGATCGACAAAGCAAATGGCACCACATATTGCTGGGATGGCGCGTGTAAGTTGTTTCCGTCTCATGTTAATGATGACGCCATGACATAGTTTGAAATTTTTGTGATGATTGGCATATCACTGTTTGAGCAGAATTTGAATAGAACTATGGCAATGTATTAAATACACCGTAAATCAGCTATATTTGGAATGAGTTAATTCATACGATTGTGACCATGTCATTACAGCCAATTTGTACCCCGAATAATCAAACGGTTAGGAATATATGGATATTATCCTTATTTTACAGTAATGTATATACTACTACTAAATATGAGTGTGTATCAATGGCCATGTTAGTTTCCTCATTTTCATGATGTAGAAACATGCACCACACTGTTGGTTTCATCTAACCATACATTAGGGAAGTAAATGTGCATATGGAGAACTCTATATTTGGAAGTAGTGAAATCCTGCAATGCTTACCATGTGTACATACCTATATTCACCCTTCAGCAATCAATGGCTAGAATAATATCCTCACAAAATTTTTGCCCACAGAACATGAGTATATAACAATGCTGTTGGCGAACGTAGTAATTTCAAAAAAATTCCTACGCACACGCAAGATCATGGTGATGCATAGCAACGAGAGGGGAGAGTGTTGTCCACGTACCCTCGTAGACCGAAAGCGGAAGCGTTAGCATAACGCGGTTGATGTAGTCGTACGTCTTCACGATCCGACCGATCAAGTACCGAACGTACGTCATCTCCGAGTTCAGCACACGTTCAGCGCGAAGACGTCCCTCGAACTCCGATCCAGCCGAGTGTTGAGGGAGAGTTTTGTCAGCACAACGGCGTGGTGACGATGTTGATGTTCTACCAACGTAGGGCTTCTCCTAAGCACCGCTACAGTATTATCGAGGTGGACTATGGTGGAGGGGGGCACCGCACATGGCTAAAAGATCAAACAGATCAATTGTTGTGTCTATGGGGTGCCCCCTGCCACCGTATATAAAGGAGCAAGGGAGGGGGGTGCGGTCGGCCAGGGAGAGGGCACGCCAGGAGGAGTCCTACTCCCACCGCGAGTAGGACTCCCCCCTTTCCTAGTTGGGCCTTGGGGGGCGCCCCACACTCTCCTTGCTTCCCTCTATTTCCACTAAGGCCCATATAGGCCCATTAAGCTCCTGGGGGGTTCCGGTAACCTCCCGGTACTCCGGTAAAATCCTGATTTCACCCGGAACACTTCCAACATCCAAAAATAGGCTTCCAATATATCAATCTTCATCTCTCAACCATTTCGAGACTCCTCGTCATGTCCTTGGTCACATCCGGGACTCCGAACAACCTTCGGTACATCAAAACACATAAACTCATAATATAACCGTCATCGCAATGTTAAGCGTGTGGACCCTACGGGTTCGAGAACTATGTAGACATGACAGATACAAGTCTCCGGTCAATAACCAATAGCAGAACCTGGATGCTCATATTGGCTCCCACATATTCTATGAAGATCTTTATCGGTCAAACCGCATAACAACATACGTTGTTCCCTTTGTCATCGGTATGTTACTTGCCCAAGATTCGATCGTCGGTATCTCAACACCTAGTTCAATCTCGTTACCGGAAAGTCTATTTACTCGTTCCGTAATACATCATCCCGCAACTAAATCATTAGTTGCAATGCTTGCAAGGCTTAAGTGATGTGCATTACCGAGAGGGCCCAGAGATACCTCTCCGACAATCAGAGTGACAAATACTAATGTCAAAGTACGCCAACCCAACAAGTACCTTTGGAGACACCTGTAGAGCACCTTTATAATCACCCAGTTATGTAGTGACGTTTGGTAGCACACAAAGTGTTCCTCCGGTAAACGGGAGTCGCATAATCTCATAGTCATAGGAACATGTATAAGTCATGAGGAAAGCAATAGCAGAATACTAAACGATCGTGTGCTAAGCTAACGGAATGGGTCATGTCAATCACATCATTCTCCTAATGATGTGACCCCGTTAATCAAATGACAACTCATGTCTATGGTTAGGAAATATAACCATCTTTGATCAACGAGCTAGTCAAGTAGAGGCATACTAGTGACAATCTGTTTGTCTATGTATTCACACATGTATTATGTTTCCGGATAATACAATTCTAGCATGAATAATAAACATTTATCATGATATAAGGAAATAAATAATAACTTTATTATTGTCTCTAGGGCATATTTCCTTCAAATGCATGGTCTGTTAGTTACCTTGAAGAATTTGTTTGTGAGGACAGAACATGATTACATAACATGCATGACATGGTAGTTTCCTGTGAAGAATCGATTGCGAGATAACATGACTATAACCATGCATGGCACTTCTATATTTTCGAACCCAGTATACATTTCCCTGTATTTTCCTCCCAGTCCCAGTTCCGTATGTATCTTGCAAATTTCTATGTCTCCCACGTGGACTTGATCCTGGATGGAGTTGAAGCGTCTTTTAATGTGCTTGGTTCTCTTGTGAAATCTGGATTCCTTTGCTAAGGCAATTGCACCAGTATTGTCACAAAAGATTTTCATTGGACCCGATGCACTGGGTATGACACCTATATCGGATATGAACTCCTTCATCCAGACTCCTTCATTTGCTCCTTCCGAAGCAACTATGTACTTCGCTTCACATGTAGATCCCGGCACAACGCTTTGTTTAGAACTGCACCAACTGACAGCTCCACCATTTAATGTAAACACGTATCCGGTTTGCGATTTAGGATCATCCGGATCAGTGTCAAAGCTTGCATCAACATAACCGTTTATGATGAGCTCTTTGTCACCTCCATAAATGAGAAACATATCCTTAGTCCTTTTCAGGTATTTCAGGATGTTGTTGACCGCTGTCCAGTGATCCACTCCTGGATTACTTTGGTACCTCCCTGCTAGACTTATAGCAAGGCACACATCAGGTCTGGTACACAGCATTGCATACATGATAGAGCCTATGGCTGAAGCATAGGGAACATCTTTCATTTTCTCTCTATCTTCTGCAGTGGTCAGGCATTGAGTCTTACTCAACTTCACACCTTATAACACAGGCAAGAACCCTTTCTTTGCTTGATCCATTTTGAAATTCTTCAAAACTTTGTCAAGGTATGTGCTTTGTGAAAGTCCAATTAAGCGTATTGATCTATATCTATAGATCTTGATTCCCAATATGTAAGCAGCTTCACCGAGGTCTTTCATTGAAAAACTCTTATTCAAGTATCCCTTTATGCTATCCAGAAATTCTATATCATTTCCAAATAGCAATATGTCATCCACATATAATATCATAAATGCTACAGAGCTCCCACTCACTTTCTTGTAAATACATGCTTTTCCAAAAGTCTGTATAAAACCAAATGCTTTGATCACACTATCAAAGCGTTTATTCCAACTCCGAGAGGCTTGCACCAGTCCATAAATGGATCGCTGGAGCTTGCACACTTTGTTAGCTCCCTTTGGATCGACAAAACCTTCTGGTTGCATCATATACAAATCTTCTTCCAGAAATCCATTCAGGAATGCAGTTTTTACATCCATTTGCCAAATTTCATAATCATAAAATGCGGCAATTGCTAACATGATTTGGACAGACTTAAGCATTGCTACGGGTGAGAAGGTCTCATCATAGTCAATCCCTTGAACTTGTCGAAAACCTTTTGCAACAAGTCGAGCTTTATAGATAGTAACATTACCGTCAGCGTCAGTCTTCTTCTTGAAGATCCATTTATTCTCAATTGCTTGCCAATCATCGGGCAAGTCAACCAAAGTCCATACTTTGTTCTCATACATGGATCCCATCTCAGATTTCATGGCCTCAAGCCATTTTACGGAATCTGGGCTCACCATCGCTTCTTCATAGTTTGTAGGTTCATCATGATCTAGTAGCATGAATTGCAGAACAGGATTACCGTACCACTCTGGTGCGGATCTTACTCTGGTTGATCTACGAGGTTCAGTAGTAACTTGATCTGAAGTTCCATGATCATCATCATTAACTTCCTCACTAATTGGTGTAGGCGTCACAGAAACCGGTTTCTCTGATGAACTACTTTCCAATATTGGAGCAGGTATAGTTACCTCATCAAGTTCCACTTTCCTCCCACTCACTTCTTTCGAGAGAAACTCTTTCTCTAGAAAGGATCCATTCTTAGCAATGAATGTCTTGCCTTCGGATCTGTGATAGAAGGTATACCCAACAGTCTCCTTTGGGTATCCTATGAAGACACATTTCTCTGATTTGGGTTCGAGCTTATCAGGTTGAAGCTTTTTCACATAAGCCTCGCAGCCCCAAACTTTCAGAAACAACAACTTTGGTTTCTTGCCAAACCACAGTTCATAAGGCGTCGTCTCAACGGATTTCGATGGTGCCCTATTTAATGTGAATGCGTCCGTCTCTAAAGCATAACCCCAAAATCATAGCGGTAAATCTTTAAGAGACATCATAGATCGCACCATATCTAGTAAAGTAAGATTACGACGTTCGGACACACCATTACGCTGTGGTGTACCGGGTGGCATGAGTTGCGAAACTATTCCTCATTGTTTCAAATGTAGACCAAACTCGTAACTCAAATATTCTCCTCCACGATCAGATCGTAGAAACTTTATGTTCTTGGTACGATGATTTTCAACTTCACTCTGAAATTCTTTGAACTTTTCAAATGTTTCAGACTTATCATTAAGTAGATATACCCATATCTGCTTAAATCATCTGTGAAGGTGAGAAAATAATGATATCCGCCACGAGCCTCAACATTCATTGGACCACATACATCTGTACGTATGATTTCCAACAAATCTGTTGCTCTCTCCATAGTACTAGAGAACGACGTTTTAATCATCTTTCCCATGAGGCACGGTTCGCAAGTACCAAGTGATTCATAATCAAGTGGTTCCAAAAGTCCATCAGTATGGAGTTTCTTCATGCGCTTTATACCGATATGACCTAAATGGCAGTGCCACAAATAAGTTGCACTATCATTATCAACTCTGCATCTTTTGGCTTCAACATTATGAATATGTGTATCACTACTATCGAGCTTCATCAAAAATAGACCACTCTTCAAGGGTGCATGACCATAAAAGATATTACTCATATAAATAGAACAACCATTATTCTCTGATTTAAATGAATAACCGTCTCGCATCAAACAAGATCCAGATATAATGTTCATGCTCAACGCTGGCACCAAATAACAATTATTTAGGTCTAATACTAATCCCGAAGGTAGATGTAGAGGTAGCGTGCCGACTGCGATCACATCGACATTGGAACCATTTCCCATGCGCATCGTCACCTCGTCCTTTGCCAGTGTTCGCTTAATCCGTAGTCCCTGTTTCGAGTTGAAAATATTAGCAACAGAACCAGTATCAAATACCCAGGTGCTACTGCGAGCTCTAGTGAGGTACACATCAATAACATGTATATCACATGCCATCCTTCTTATCTGCCAAATACTTGGGGCAGTTCCGCTTCCAGTGACCAGTCTGCTTGCAGTAGAAGCACTCAGTCTCAGGCTTAGGTCTAGACTTGGGTTTCTTCTCCTGAGCAGCAACTTGCTTGCTATTCTTCTTGAAGTTCCCCTTCTTCTTCCCTTTACCCCTTTTCTTGAAACTGGTGGTCTTATTGACCATCAACACTTGATGCTCCTTCTTGATTTCTACCTCCGCAGCTTTTGGCGTTGCGAAGAGCTCGAGAATTGTCTTATTCATCCCTTGCATATTATAGTTCATCATGAAGCTTTTGTAGCTTGGTGGCAGTGATTGAAGAACTCTGTCAATGACACTATCAACCGGAAGATTAACTCCCAGCTGAGTGAAGTGATTATGGTACCTAGACATTCTGAGTATATGCTCACTGATAGAACTATTCTCCTCCATATTTCAGCTGTAGAACTTATTGGAAACTTCATATCTCTCAATCCGGGCATTTGCTTGAAATATTAACTTCAACTCCTGGAACATCTCATATGCTCCATGACATTCAAAACGTTGTTGAAGTACCGGTTCTAAGCCATAAAGTATGGCACACTGAACTATCGAGTAGTCATCAGCTTTGCTCTGCCAGGCGTTCTTAACGTCTGCAGTTGCATCAGTAGCAGGCCTGGCACTCAGTGGTGCTTCCAGGACGTAATTCTTCTGAGCAGCAATGAGGATAATCCTCAAGTTATGGACCCAGTCCGTGTAATTGCTACCATCATCTTTCAACTTTGCTTTCTCAAGGAATGCATTAAAATTTAATGGAACAACGGCACGGGCCATCTATCTACAATCAAACATAGACAAGCAAGATACTATCAGGTACTAAGTTCATGATAAATTTAAGTTCAATTAATCATATTACTTAAGAACACCCACTTAGAAAGACATCCCTCTTATCTTCTAAGTGATCACGTGATCCAAATCAACTAAACCATAACCGATCATCACGTGAAATGGAGTAGTTTTCAATGGTGCACATCACTATGTTGATCATATCTACTATATGATTCATGCTTGACCTTTCGGTCTCAGTGTTCCGAGGCCATATCTGCATATGCTAGGCTCGTCAAGTTTAACCTGAGTATTCTGTGTGTGCAAAACTGGCTTGCACCCGTTGTAGATGGACGTAGAGCTTATCATACCCGATCATCACATGGTGTATAGGCACGACGAACTTTGGCAACGGTGCATACTCAGCGAGAACACTTTTATCTTGAAATTTAGTGAGAGATCATCTTATAATGCTACCGTCAATCAAAGAAAGATAAGATGCATAAAAGATAAACATCACATGCAATCAATCAATATAAGTGATATGATATGGCCATCATCATCTTGTGCTTGTGATCTCCATCTCCGAAGCACCGTCATGATCACCAACGTCACCGGCGCGACACCTTGATCTCCATCATAGCATCGTTGTCGTCTCGCCAATCTTATGCTTCCACGACTATCGCTACCGCTTAGTGATACAGTAAAGCATTATAGGGCGATTGCATTGCATACAATAAAGCAACAACCATATGGCTCCTGCCAGTTGCCGATAACTCGGTTACAAAACATGATCATCTCATACAATAAAATTTAGCATCATGTCTTGAACATATCACATCACAACATGCCCTGCAAAAACAAGTTAGACGTCCTCTACTTTGTTGTTGCAAGTTTTACGTGGCTGCTACGGGCTTAGCAAGAACCGTTTTTACCTACGCATCAAAACCACAACGATAGTTTTTCAAGTTGGTGCTGTTTTAACCTTCGCAAGGACCGGGCATAGCCACACTTGGTTCAACTAAAGTTGGAGAAACTGACACCCGCCAGCCACCTGTGTGCAAAGCACGTCGGTAGAACCAGTCTCGCGTAAGCGTACGCGTAATGTCGGTTCGGGCCGCTTCATCCAACAATACCGCCGAACCAAAGTATGACATGCTGGTAAGCAGTATGACTTATATCGCCCACAACTCACTTGTGTTCTACTCGTGCATATGACATCTATGCATAAAACCTGGCTTTGATACCACTGTTGGGGAACGTAGTAATTTCAAAAAAATTCCTACGCACACGCAAGCTCATGGTGATGCATAGCAACAAGAGGGGAGAGTGTTGTTCATGTACCCTCATAGACCGAAAGAGGAAGCGTTAGCATAACGCCATTGATGTAGTCATACGTCTTCACGATCCGAACGATCAAGTACCGAACGTACGGCACCTCCGAGTTCAGCACGCGTTCAGCCCGATGACGTCCCTCGAACTCCGATCCAGCTGAGTGTTGAGGGAGAGTTTTTTCAGCATGAAGGCGTGGTGACGAGGTTGATGTTCTACCGACGCAGGGCTTCGCCTAAGCACCGCTACAATATTATCGAGGTGGACTATGGTGGAGGGGGGCACCGCACATGGCTAAAAGATCAAACAGATCAATTGTTGTGTCTATGGGGTGCCCCCCTGCTACGTCTTGAGCTTGCATTGGTTTTCCCCGAAGAGGAAGGGATGATGCAGCAGAGTAGCGTAAGTATTTCCCTCAGTTTTTGAGAACCAAGGTATCAATCTAGTAGGAGGCCACGCTCAAGTCCCTCGTACCTGCACAAAACGATAGCTACTCGCAACCAACGCGATTAGGGGTTTTCAATCCCTTCACGGTCACTTACGAGAGTCAGATCTAATAGATATAATATTTTTGGTATTTTTGGTATAAAGATGCAAATTAAGAAGTAAAGGCAAAGTAAAAAGCAAAGCAAGAGTAAAGTGATGGAGATTGATATGATGAGAATAGACCTGGGGGCCATAGGTTTCACTAATGGCTTCTCTCAAGAGCATAAGTATTCTACGGTGGGTGAACAAATTACTTTTGAGCAATTGACAGAATTGAGCATAGTTATGAGAATATCTAGGCATGATCATGTATATAGGCATCATGTCCGTGAAAAGTAGACCGAAACGATTCTGCATCTACTACTATTACTCCATTCATTGACCGCTATCCAGCATGCATATAGAGTATTAAGTTAAAAACAGAGTAACGCCTTCAGCAAGATGACATGATGTAGAGAGATAAATTCATGCAATATGAAATAAACCCCATCTTGTTATCCTCGATGGCAACGATGCAATACGTGCCTTGCTGCCCCTTCTGTCCCTGGGAAAGGACACCGCAAGATCGAACCCAAAGCTAAGCACTTCTCCCATGCCAAGAACTAACAATCTAGTTGGCCAAACCAAACGGATAATTCGAAGAGACTTGCAAAGATAACCAATCATGCATAAAAGAATTAAGAGAAGATTCAAATATTATTCATAGATAGACTTGATCATAAACCCACAATTCATAAATCTCAACAAACACACCGCAAAAAGAAGATTACATCGAATAGATCTCTTCAAGAGAGGGGGAGAACTTTGTATTGAAATTCAAAGAGAGGGAAGAAGCCATCTAGCTACTAACCATGGACCCAAAGGTCTGAGGTAAACTAATCACACTTCATCAGAGGGGCTATGATGATGTAGAAGTCCTCCGTGATGACGGCCCTCTTTCGGTGGAGCTCCGGAACAGGCCCCAAGATGGGATCTCGTGGATACAGAAAGTTGCAGCGGTGGAATTAGGTTTTTGGTTCCTCTTCTGATCGTTTGGGGGTACGTAGGTATATATAGGAGGAAGGAGTATGTCGGTGGAGCACCGAGGGGCCCACGAGGTAGGGGGGCGCGCCCTAGGGGGGGGCGCTCCCCACCCTGGTGACCTCCTCTTTGATCCCTTGCAGTAGGGTCCAAGTCTCCTGGATCACGTTCGGTGACAAAATCACGTTCCCGAAGATTTTATTCCGTTTGGACTCCGTTTGATATTCTGTTTCTCCGAAACAATGAAATAGGCAAAAAAACAACAATTCTGGGCTGGGCCTCCGGTTAATAGGTTAGTCCCAAAAATAATATAAAAGTGGAAAATAAAGCCCAATATAGTCCAAAATAGTAGATAATATAGCATGGAGCAATCAAAAATTATAGATACGTTGGAGACGTATCAGGCATCCCAAAGCATAATTCCTGCTCGTCCTCGAGTAGGTAAATGATAAAAAGAGAATTTTTGATGCGGAGTGCTACTTGGCATAATTTCAATGCAAATCTTCTTAATTGTGGTATGAATATTCACATTAGACAGATTCAAGACAAAAGTTTATATTGACATAAAAATAATAATACTTCAAGCATACTAACAAAGCAATTATGTCTTCTCAAAATAACATGGCCAAAGAAAGTTATCCCTACAAAATCATATAGTCCGGCTATGCTCTATCTTCACCACACAAAATATTTAAATCATGCACAACCCCGATGACAAGCCAAGCAATTGTTTCATACTCTAACTTTTTCAAAACTTTCTCAATCTTCACGCAATACATGAGCGTGAGCCATGGACATAGCACTATAGGTGGAATTGAATGGTGGTTGTGGAGAAGACAAAAAGGAGAAGATATTCTCACATCAACTAGGCGTATCAATGGGCTATGGAGATGCCCATCAATAGATATCAATGTGAGTGAGTAGGGACTGCCATGCAACGGATGCACTAGAGCTATAAATGTATGAAAGCTCAACAAAAGAAACTAGTGGGTGTGCATCCAACTTGCTTGCTCACGAAGACCTAGGGCAATTTTAGGAAGCCCATCATTGGAATATACAAACCAAGTTCTATAATGTAAAATTCCCACTAGTATATGGAAGTGACAACATATGAGACTCTCTATATGAAGAACATGGTGCTACTTTGAAGTACAATATATGAGACTCGCTATATCATGGTGCTACTTTGAAGCACAAGTGTGGAAAAAGGATAGTAGCATTGCCCCTTTTTATTTATTTCCTTTTTTGGGCCTTCTTTTTTTTCTTTGGCCTTTTATTATTTGGGACAATGCTCTATTAAATGTTAATCATCACACTTCTATTTATTTACAACTCAATGATTACAACTCGATACTAAAACAAAGTATGACTCTATATGGATGCCTCCGGCGGTGTACCGGGATATGCAATGAATCAAGAGTGACAAGTATGAAAAATTATGAACGGTGGCTTTGCCACAAATACTATGTCAACTACATGAAAATGCTAAGCAATATGACAATGATGAATGTGTCATGATGAACTAGATGGTGGAAAGTTGCATGGCAATATATCTCGGAATGGCTATGGAAATGCCATCATAGGTAGGTATGGTGGCTGTTTTGAGGAAGGTATATCGTAGGTGTATGATACCGGTGAAAGATGCGCGGTATTAGACAGGCTAGCAAAGGTGGAAGGGTGAGAGTGTGTATGATCCATGGACTCAACATTAGTCATAAAGAACTCATATACTTATTGCAAAAATCTAGAAGTTATCAAAGAAAAGTACTACGCGCATGCTCCTAGGGGGATAGATTGGTACGAAAAGACAATCGCTCATCCCCGACCACCACTAATAAGGAATACAATAAATAAATAAATAATGCTCTGACTTCATCACATAACGGTTCACCATACGTGCATGCTACGGGAATCACAAACTTCAACACAAGTATTCTTTAAATTCACAACTACTCAACTAGCATGACTTTAATATTATCACCTCCATATCTCAAAACAATTATCATGCTTCAATTTTTTTTAGTATTCAACACACTCAAAAGAAAGTTTCACAAATCTTGAATACCAAGCATATTATTATTAAGCAAATTACCATGCTATTAAGAGACTCTCAAAATAATTTAAGTGAAGCATTAGAGATCAATAGTTTCTTTAAAACAAATCCACCACCGTGCTCTAAAAGGTCTAAGTGAAGCACATAGAGAAAAATTATAACGCTCAAAAGATATATGTGAAGCACATAGAGCAAAACTACTTAGCTCAAAAGAGATAAGTGAAGCATATAGAGCAAAACTACTTAGCTCAAAAGATATAAGTGAAGCATATAGAGTATTCTATCAAATTTTAATTCATGTATGGATCTCTCAAAAGGTGTGTACAGAAAGGATGATTGTGGCATACTAACAAACAAAGGCACAAATAATACAAGATGCTCCAAGCAAAACACATATCATGTTAGTGAATAAAAATATAGCTCCAAGTAAATTACCGATGGAAGTGGACGAAAGAGGGGATGCCTTCCGGGGCATCCCCAAGCTTTGACTTTTTGGTGTCCTTGTATTATCTTGGGGGTGCCATGGGCATCCCCAAGCTTAGGCTCTTTCCACTCCTTGTTCCATAATCCATCACAAGAATTCACGCAAAACTTGAAAACTTCACAACACAAAACTCAAAATAGAAAACTCGTGAGCTCCATTAGCGAAAGAAAACAAAAGACCACTTCAAGGTACTGTAATGAACACATTCTTCATTTATATTTGTGTTAAACCTACTGTATTCCAACTTCTCTATGGATTATAAACTATTTTACTAGCCATAGATTCATCAAAATAAGCAAACAACACACGAAAAACAGAATCTGTCAAAAACAGAACAGTCTGTAGTAATCTGTAGCTAGCGCAAGATCTGGAACCCCAAAAATTCTAAAATAAATTTCTGGACGTGAGGGATTTATCTATTAATCATCTGCAAAAATAATTAACTAAATAGCACTCTTCAAATAAAAATGACAGCAGTTCTCGTCAGCGCTAAAGTTTCTGTTATTTACAGCAAGTTCAACAAGACTTTCCCCAAGTCTTCCCAACGGTTCTACTTGGCACAAACACTAATTAAACACAAAAAACACAACCAAAACAGAGGCTAGATAATTTATTTATTGAATAACATCAAGGAAAAATATTGGGTTGTCTCCCAACAAGCGCTTTTCTTTAAAGCCTTATAGCTAGGCATAATATTTAAATGATGCTCACATGAAAGACAAGAATTCAAGCACAAAGAGAGCATCACAAAACACGTGACAAACATATCTAAGTCTAACATACTTCCTATGCATAGGCATCTTATAGGCAAACAAATTATCATCGCAAGCAAAAACTAGCATATGCAAGGAAGTGGAAAGAAACAATAGCAATCTCAACATAATGAGAGGTAATTTAGTAACATGAAAATTTCTGCCACCATATTTTCCTCTCTCGTAATAATTACATGTAGGATCATAAGAAAATTCAACAAAATATCTATCACATAAAATATTTTCAACACGATCCACATGCATGCAAAGTTGACACTCTTCCAAAATAGTGGGATTGACATTAACTAAAGTCATGACCTCTTCAAACCCACTTTTATCAAAAACTTCATAAGATTGAACATTATCCAAATATGTGGGATCTAAAGTTGACACTCTTCCAAACCCACTTTCAGTATTATTGCAAACACTATTGTCAATCTCATAATCATCATGGGGAGTAAATAAATTTTCAAGATCAAAAGAAGAATCACCCCAATCATGATCATTGCAACAAGTAGAGGACATAGCAAAACTAGCATCCCCAAGCTTAGGGTTTTGCATATTATTAGCACAATTTGCATAAATAGAATTTATAATAAAATCATTGCAATCATGCTTTTTATTCAAAGATCTATCGTGAATTGCATCATAAAGTAATTCATCACACTTTTTAGATTCACGAATTTCAGGCAAAACCTCATAAAGATAATCTAGTGCACAAAACTCACTAGCAATTGGTTCATCATAATTGGATCTCTTAAAAAGATTAGCAAGTGGATGAGGATCCATAGGTCTTTGTTTCTCTGTTTAGTAATAAATAAACAACTATTCCAACCATACGAGCAAACAAGAACGGGCAAAAGAGGCAAATAGAGAGGGAGGATAAAGAGAGAGGGCGAATAAAACAGCAAGGGTGAAGTGGGGGAGAGGAAAACAAGAGGCAAATGGCAAATAATGTAATGCGAGAGATAGGGATTGCAATGGGTACTTGGTATATTGACTTTTTTGCATAGACTTCCCGGCAATGGCGCCAGAAATCCTTCTTGCTACGTCTTGAGCTTGCGTTGGTTTTCTCCGAAGAGGAAGGGATGATGCAGCAGAGTAGCATAAGTATTCCCCTCAGTTTTTGAGAACCAAGGTATCAATCCAGTAGGAGGCCACACTCAAGTCTCTCGTACCTGCACAGAACAAGAGCTACTCGCAACCAACGCGATTAGGGGTTGTCAATGCCTTCACGGTCACTTACGAGAGTGAGATTTGATAGATATAATATTTTTGGTATAAAGATGCAAAGTAAAAAGTAAAGGCAAAGTAAAAAAGCAAAGCAAGATTAAAGTGATGGAGATTGATATGATGAGAATAGACCCGGGGGCCATAGGTTTCACTAATGGCTTCTCTCAAGAGCATAAGTATTCTAAGGTGGGTGAACAAATTACTATTGAGAAATTGACAGAATTGAGCATAGTTATGAGAATATCTAGGCATGATCATGTATATAGGCATCATGTCCGTGACAAGTAGACCGAAACGATTCTGCATCTACTACTATTACTCCACTCATCGACCGCTATCTAGCATGCATCTAGAGTATTAAGTTAAAAACAGAGTAACGCCTTAAGCAAGATGACATGATGTTGAGAGATAAATTCATGCAATATGAAATAAAACCCATCTTGTTATCCTCCATGGCAAAGATGCAATACGTGCCTTGCTGCCCCTTCTGTCACTGGGAAAGGACACCGCAAGATCGAACCCAAAGCTAAGAACTTCTCCCATGGCAAGAACTACCAATCTAGTTGGCCAAACCAAAAGGATAATTCGAAGAGACTTGCAAAGATAAGCAATCATGCATAAAAGAATTCAGAGAAGATTCAAATATTATTCATAGATAGACCTGATCATAAACCCACAATTCATCAATCTGAACAAACACACTGCAAAAAGAAGATTACATCGAATAGATCTCCACAAGAGAGGGGGAGAACTTTGTATTGAAATTCAAAGAGAGAGAAGAAGCCATCTAGCTACTAACTATGGACCCGAAGGTCTGAGGTAAACTACTCACACTTCATTGGAGGGGCTATGATGATGTAGAAGCCCTCCGTGATGACGGCCCTCTTCCGGCGGAGCTCCGGAACAGGCCCAAGATGGGATCTCGTGGATACAGAAAGTTGCGACGGTGGAATTAGGTTTTTGGCTCCTCTTCTGATCGTTTGGGGGTACGTAGGTATATATAGGAGGAAGGAGTATGTCGGTGGAGCACCGAGGGGCCCACGAGGTAGGGGGGCGCGCCCTAGGGGGGCGCTCCCCACCCTGGTGACCTCCTCTTTGATCCCTTGCAGTAGGGTCCAAGTCTCCTAGATCACGTTCGGTGAGAAAATCACGTTCCCAAAGATTTTATTCCGTTTGGACTCCTTTTGATATTTTGTTTCTCCGAAACACTGAAATAGGCAAAAAACAACAATTCTGGGCTAGGCCTCCGGTTAATAGGTTAGTCCCAAAAATAATATAAAAGTGGAAAATAAAGCCCAATATAGTCCAAAACAGTAGATAATATAGCACGGAGCAATCAAAAATTATAGATACATTGGAGACGTATCACCCCCCTGCCCCCGTATATAAAGGAGCAAGGGGGGGTGCGGCCGGCCAGGGAGAGGGCGCGGCAGGAGGAGTCCTACTCCCACCGGGAGTAGGACTCCCCCCCCCTTTCCTAGTTGGAATAGGATTCGGGAGAAGGAAAGAGAGGGAAGAAGAAGGAAAGAGTGGGCCGGCCCCCCTTGCCCTAAACCAATTCGGTTTGGGCCTTGGGGGGGGGGGCGCCCCACACTCTCCTTGCTTCCCTCTATTTCCACTAAGGCCCATATAGGCCCATTAAGCTCCCGGGGGGTTCCGGTAACCTCCCGGTACTCCGGTAAATCCTGATTTCACCCATAACACTTCCGACATCCAAACATAGGCTTCCAATATATCAATCTTCATGTCTTGACCATTTCGAGACTCCTCGTCATGTCCTTGATCACATCCGGGACTCCGAAGAACCTTCGGTACATCAAAACACATAAACTCACAATATAACCGTCATCGTAACATTAAGCGTGCGGACCCTACGGGTTCGAGAACTATGTAGACATGACTGAGACAAGTCTCCGGTCAATAACCAATAGTGGAACCTGGATGCTCATATTGGGTCCCACATATTCTACGAAGATATTTATCGGTCCAACCGCATAACAACATACGTTGTTCCCTTTGTCATCGGTATGTTACTTGCCCGAGATTCGATCGTCGGTATCTCAATACCTAGTTCAATCTCATTACCGACAAATCTCTTTACTCGTTCCGTAATACATCATCCCGCAACTAACTCATTAGTTGCAATGCTTGCAAGGATTAAGTGATGTGCATTACCGAGAGGGCCCAGAGGTACCTCTCGGACAATCGGAGTGACAAATCCTAATCTCGAAATATGCCAACCCAACAAGTACCTTTGGAGACACCTGTAGAGCACCTTTATTATCGCCCAGTTATGTTGTGATGTTTGGTAGCACACAAAGTGTTCCTCCGGTAAACGGGAGTTGCATAATCTCATAGTCATAGGAACATGTATAAGTCATGAAGAAAGCAATAGCAGAATACTAAACGATCATGTGCTAAGCTAACGGAATGAGTCATGTCAATCAAATCATTCTCCTAATGATGTGACCCCGTTAATCAAATGACAACTCATGTCTATGGTTAGGAAACATAACCATCTTTGATCAACGAGCTAGTCAAGTAGAGGCATACTAGTGATAATCTGTTTCTCTATGTATTCACACATGTATTATGTTTCCGGTTAATACAATTCTAGCATGAATAATAAACATTTATCATGATATAAGGAAATAAATAATAACTTTATTATTGCCTCTAGGGCATATTTCCTTCAAATGCATGGTCTGTTAGTTACCTTGAAGAATTTGTTTGTGAGGACAGAACATGATTACATAACATGCATGACATGGTAGTTTCCTGTGAAGAATCGATTGCGAGATAACATGACTATAACCATGCATGGCACTTCTATATTTTCGAACCCAGTATACATTTCCCTGTATTTTCCTCCCAGTTCCAACAGGGACATATCAATGCTATTTCTTGCATTATCCTACTCATACTCTGAACAATGTTGATCTTACATTAACAATGCCTGTCCTTTTTGATATGATGCAGTGTCCCTACAGTTACTGCCCGTTGTAATCACACCACCTTTGCCAAAAACAAGGAAGCACAACTGGTTCCTCGCTCGATCAGACGACGACAAAAGACTGATGATCATTCGGACACATGAGCCGGAAAAGTTATATTGCAAAAACCCCACTGTATACAAGCACCGTGTAATACGTGAGTATCCGGACAGTGGTTGTTACGTCTATGAGCAGGATACCAGCTTGTTGGGGCCTTTAGGATTTTTTTAGTTGGAGGCGGGTAAACAGCCTTGGTTCACACTCTTTGTTTCTCGGACTCAATTATCCGATTAACCAGGAGATCACCGTTGGCAAGGACCTTGATGGCAGAGAGGCTCTGCTTGCTATGGAAAACTGTGTCTACACGGCGAGCCCTAGGAGTTCGGGAGCAAACTCCCCTGATTGTCAACGATATAGCCTGCAGCCAAAAGAAGGTGAGAATGACAAAGGCATCTGGATTAACTTTGATCCTTGGATGTCTCAATTACGACAGGCAGTGATGTGGTTCAACCCTTCAGGTTGATTGGTAATTGGGCTGTTGCATCGAACGGGTGGAGTACTGGTGTCTCCGGATCACTGGTCGCTGAAGCGGGGCTGCAAATTATGATGGTGTTGGATCATTTCTTCGAATGACTTTGTTGTCTTTTCTGCTGGTTCTGGATGGGTAGTTCTTTCTTTTGTTATGCATATTCCTTGTCATTTGGTCATCCTCGTCTATGTAACTCTTACTATGTAATAGTTGCTTCTGTTTAGAATGTCCTTCTCGTCTGCATCACGAGAGTCTGAGCGTTGCAGATGGGTGCGTTTTTGGTGGTGTAGAAAGACTTCTTATGAACTATCATGTCTTGCTATTTATGTCAGTAGTAGTCACTAGTCAGTGTTTGAATGTTGTATATATCGTTGTTTCGAACTGTTTATTGTCTCGAACTACTGGTGGGCTAAATGAGAGCATCACCATTCTCCAGTGTTCAGAGTATATCTCCTTTTTTCAAGCTATATAATTTGAGCTCAATGTCTTTCAACGATGTACACTTGTTTGCGCCAGTGAGGTGTCATTGAATATGGGCCAAGTAGTAACGCAATGCCAAACACGTCAATTATGACTCTCAGGCCGGGCTCTCAAAAGATCCTGAAAAAAGGTCGGGCTCTCCAAAAAGAAAGAATAAGGACTCTTAGGCCGACATGTGGGCATCACCGGTGTTTTCGTGCGCTTGCGCGCCGAGAGCATATTGGCGCGTGCTCGAAATTCATGCTACCTTTTCATCCCCAATCTCCCGCCCCTCCCCACCTCTGGAATCTTGATTCCTACTCCAGTTCCCCCAAATCCCCCTCCTATACTCCCTGTACTCAAGCGCACTATCATGTCGCCGGTCAACGCGGATCTCTGAGCCGGAGATCCTGAGGTCCGTCCTGCCTTCGGTCGCTGCGTGATGTCGCTCAACAATGGCATGGCGGCGCTTGACAACCAGTTTGCCGGCAAAGTGCTCATGGTAACCATCAACGGCGACCGGCCTCCCGTCTTGCCGGACGACCTTGTCAAAGCTCTTGGCATTGCGCACGGCATCCAAATAAGTGACTTGCTCGTCGAAGTCTGTCCGCCACCGGCTGATTTCTTTGTCAGGTTCCGGACAACTTTCGACTGCAGTCGTGTGTTCGAATCTTCACGGCATTTGTTCTGCGAGCGCGCTGGTGAGCTTTGATCGGTGGCACCCAGGATGGGGCTCGGTGCCCTCTGAGTTTGAGTTTTTAACAAATCTTACCTTCCACGGCATGCCTCAACGTGCTTGGAATAGCGAGTCCATGAACGAGCTTATTAACGACCTTGCAGGTGAGCTCGTAAGTATGTTTGTTCCTCCAAACAGCTGGGCTCTGACGGTTATGGCATGGATGAAGAAGCCGTCCACCATACCGAAGGTGATTGGTGTTGAGATATCGGTGCAGGAACCGGGGTTGTACTACTCCTCGCCACCAAGGCCGCCACAAACCACGTTAGGGATGTACCTGTATCGAGTGTTCGTGCATGTGAAAGAAGTGGTCAATCCATCAATCGAAGTCCTGCCGCCGCCGCTAGTGCCAGGGTCCGTCGACGACGTCCATTACAGGAGTCAACGTCAGACTTTCCCCGTGTTGCTCGGAACGATGGATGGCACAGGGCCTATTCCATCGCGCGGCGGAGGCCACTACTTCTTTCGGAGAAGAGGCAGGGTTGGCTGCCTGGATGTGCTCTAATTTGAGGTAACAACTGAATCTTGTCAGATACTAGTTAAATCCGAGCTATGGGTGTGAATCACTGATATGCCAGTACATTTGATTGTGACCTATTCTAATTTTGTACCTGAACTTTTTTTAGAAAGGGCTGTACGTCAACTTAATGTGCTAGCAGAACTTATTGTGTTGTTTGTCTATTTTCTTTGCACAACATTCAAGATATGTCCCCATCATTGATAAAGATGATGAACCGTTATGTACGACTTCGTTGGTTTCAACATAGCCCTTCCCGTAGCGATCCACTGCTTCCATCCTGATTGTGCCGCCTGTGTGAAATTTTTGTATGCAAGTTCAGTGTGCTATGATGTTCTATATGATTGTGGCAACTATATAAGTTTTTACTAAGCATCAGCAATGCATATGGCTGAAAGATGTATTTACGAGCATCGAGCGATGGGTCTCTCTCTCTATCTCTCTCTCTCTCAGACACACACGCACACACACGCGCACACGCACAAGTGGGACCCGTTGAATTATTTATTTGCTCGTGATAGCTTTTTTCTTAAGTTATTAATTGAGCCCAGTGACTTCAAAAAGTTGTACAAAAGCCTTGTTTGGGCCTTTCCGGCGTCGCTGAATGTGGGCTGAGTAACCATGTTAGGTTGTACTGTACTACATAGGCCTTTTTTCAGCATCAGCAATGCAACTGGGCCGACAGTTGTACACAATATTCTGGGTCAACTTGTTATTCTCCGCCCCGCTGGGCTGCAAACTTTCCTAGAGGGTATGCATTAGGCTTACCAAGAAAATGGACTTTAAGAAATAATAAATGGGAGGTAATTATAATAACTAGACAGTTACTATGCACCAAACACGTAATTAGTTTGAAAAATATATTATTTTTGGAATTTGAAAATTTTAATTTCATTACTTGTTGCCCGCAATATTTTGTTGGAGTTCACGTAATACAACTTTATTTTGAAATTATATTTAACATCTCTAGAAATTTCGGATAAAAATATTTTGGATCCCATCAAAATGTGGGAATTTTTTTTGAATTCTGTTTTGAGCGGTTGTTTGAAATTATTAATCGTTGTCCTAGCTAGAAGTTGGCTGTACTTTTAACAAACTGTAAATGGGCTGTAGTAAATTCCATTAGAATTAAAAAATGGGTTGCACATTCTTACAAATCGCAAATGGGCTATATGTTCTCTGCCAAATCCGAGTTGTGGGCCTACTAAGTTGACGCGTACCAAGGGCTTTGTCAACTTAGTCAATATAAACGATTCTAGATGCAGTGATCGTACGATGTCCATCCAACGGCCGTAGTGCTTCTTCAACCTCTGGTCTTCTTGCTCCAGCCGCCCAAAGCAGCGCCGGTCGTGTCATGTGCTCCTGCCTCCCGTGGCCGGCTGTGATGCCGCGGAGGCCTCATCGCCCCGTACTACTCCCACCGCTGGCCAGGCCATCCCTCTACTCACCCACACCCCCTGTTATTCTGCGCCGACGGCAGCCTCACACCGCAGCCGAACCAGTGAACCCTCGTACTCCTCTCCGCGCGGGCTTCCACTGCTGCGTCTTCCCCAGCTCCGCATCGTCCCCTTCCTAGGCCTCGCCGTCGTCCAGACCACCGCCCTGGTGCTCTTGGCGCGGCGTGGTAAACGAACGACTTCCATCAGAAGAGTACTGTACGTGGAGAGGCTGACAGCTGGGTCCAGGCGGCCGCATGGATGTGCCTCCTTATTACACCCAAAATAATTATTCCTCCACCTGACAGCAGGGACCCACCGGACGGGCCACCTTATTTCACAAAAAAATCATTTCCCCCCTGACAGCTGGGACCCACGGACGGGCCAGCGTATTTCGCGAAAAAAACGTTCCCCCCGCTGTCAGCTCGGACCCACCGGAAGTGCCTCCTTATTACGCACAAAAAATGAATAATCCCCCTGCTAGCTGGGATGCACCATGGTGGGAGGCCGACTTGTGGGCCTACTAAGTTGACAGGGATGGGGGCCTTTGTCAACTTTAGTCAATATGAACGATTCTAGCTCCAGTGACTGCACGATGTCCATCCAACGGCCGTAGTGCTTTTTGAACCTCTGGTCTTCTTGCTCCAGCCACCCAAAGCAGCGCCGGTCATCCCGCATGCTCTTGCCTCCCATGGCTAGCTGTGCTGCCGCGGAGGCCTCACCACCCCCTACTATTCCCACCGCTAGCCAGGCCCTGCGGTGACGGCAGCTTCACACCACAGCCGAACCAGTGAACCCTCGCACTCCACTCCGTGCGGGCTTCCACTGCCATGTCTTCCCCGGCTCCCCGTCGTCCCCTTCCTAGGCCTCGCCGTCGTCCACCGCCCTGGTGCTCTCGGTGCGACATGGTCAACGTGGTCAAGGAACGACTTCCATTGGACGTGGACTATATGTGGAGAGGCTGACAGCTGGGTCCACGGCCGCAGCAAGGAAGTGCCTCCTTATTACGCGGAAAATAATGATTCCTCCACCTGACAGCTGGGACCCACTGGACGGGCCGCTGTATTTCGTGAAAAAAATGTTTGCCCCTGATTGTTGGGACCTACCAGCTACATCTTCGCACGCAAGGAAGTGCATCCGGGCAAAAAAACCGATTCGCCCCCCTGACTGCTGGGACCCACCAGCTACATCTCCGCACGCAAGGAAGTGCGTCTGGGCAAAAAAACGATTCGCCCCCCTAACTGCTGGGACCCACCAGCTACATCTTCGCACGCAAGGAAGTGCTTGACAGTCGGGACCCACCTGGTCAAAGCGTACGTAGCGTTGTCATTCTGGTCGCGAACGTGTACATACATATATACTGGTGTATGTAGAGGCGCGCACGTGTCGTAGTAGAGGCGCGTACGTGTCGTAGTAGAGGCGCGCACGTAGCATGTACATGTACGTACAGCGGCCAGGGTGCAAGAAAGAAAATACGGCCATGTATGTGTACATACGGGTAGGGTCTCGAACACCTACTCATGCATACGTACGGCCAGAGGTCATGTACATGGCTGAGTCGGAATGGAGAAATAGCGTCGTCGTCGTGTTCGTGGGGAGGCAACGGAATGCGTTGTGTTCATGGGGAGGCAACAGAATGCGTCATGTTCATCAGGAGGCAACGGAACGCGTGGGAGCCAACCGGCTGGGTCGGAACGGAATGCGTGGTCGTGTTCATCGGGAGGGCTTGGACGGAACAGGCGATGGAAACGAGGCCTGGCGTACCGTACAACGGAGGAAACAGCCTTGTGTTCGACTGGCCACGTTCGAAATGGGATCCTCTTCATCGGGAGGGGTCTGGCGTACCGCAAAACGGAGGAAACGGACCTCCTACAGTCGAAACGGGGGTCCTATTAATCGTGAGGGGTGTGGCGTACCGCAAAACGGAGGAAATGGACCTCCTACGGTCGAAACGGGGTTCCTGTTGATCGGGAGGGGTGTGGCATACCGCAAAACGGACGAAACGGACCTCCTACGGTCGAAACGGGGGTCCTGTTCATCGGGAGGGGTGTGGCGTACCGCAAAAC
>NC_041380.1:175577118-175619171 GCF_002162155.2 Triticum dicoccoides
GCAACACTCACTGTTCATCCCAGAGGCATCATCAATCGGCTCCAGTTAGCAGCAGTAGCGAAGGAATCGCTCGATCAGGTTCAGTTAACGGCCATCGATCGATCGCTCGGGTTCAGTAATGTGTAGCCTGCAGTGCAATCGCTCGGGTTCAGTTAGAGCCCAACGCCTCGCTCGGGTTCAGTTAGAGCCAACGCCTGGCACACACGTGCGTACGTGTACGAGAGAAACGCGCATCGCTCGGCCCCCGACCTCCCACCGTAACCGGGAACTCCCCAAAATTTTCCTCCCCCTCGCTTCTACCACGGGTTTTCCGTCATGGACGGCCCAAAGAATGACATGCAGCTGCGTCTCCGGCCCGCCCAGGACGAAAAGCCCATTTTCTATCATGATTTTTTGTCATAGAAGTAGGAGCCCACCACATCTATGATGATACCGGGTTTTGTCAAAATTATCGTCATAGAAGTGTCATATGTATGAAAGAAAAAAAATTCGTTCAGCCCAAAATGTCACGGATGTGTCTTTTTTTGTAGTGTATGGACCCGAAGGTCTGAGGTAAACTAGTCACACTTCGTCGGAGAGGCTATGGTGTTGATGTAGAAGCCCTCCGTGATGGATGCCCCCTCCGACGGAGCTCCGGAACAGGCCCCAAGATGGGATCTCATGGATACAGAATGTTATGACGGTGGAATTAGGGTTTTGGCTCCATATCTGATCGTTTGGGGGTACGTAGGTATATATAGGAGGAAGGAGTATGTCGGTGGAGCAACAGGGGGCCCACGAGGGTGGAGGGCGCGCCTGGGGGGGGGGGTAGGCGCACCCCCCTACCTCATGGCCTCCCTATTAGTTGCTTGACGTAGGGTCCAAGTCTCCAGGATCATGTTCGGTGAGAAAATCACGTTCCCGAAGGTTTCATTCCGTTTGATATTCCTTTTCTTCGAAACCCTAAAATAGGCAAAAACAACAATTCTGGGTTGGGCCTCCGGTTAATAGGTTAGTCCCAAAAAATATAAAAGTGGATAATAAAGCCCAATTATGTCCAAAACAGTAGATAATATTGCGTGGAGCAATCAAAAATTATAGATACATTGGAGATGTATCAAGCATCCCCAAGCTTAATTCCAGCTCGTCCTCAAGTAGGTAAATGATAACAATAGAATTTTTGATGTGGAATGCTACTTGGCATAATTTCAATGTAATTCTTCTTAATTGTGGTATAAATATTCAGATTCGAAAGATTCAAGATAAAAGTTCATATTGACATGAAAATAATAATACTTCAAGCATACTAATAAAGCAATCATGTCTTCTCAAAATAACATGGCCAAAGAAAGCTATCCCTACAAAATCGTATAGTCTGGCTATGCTCTATCTTCATCACACAAAGTATTTAAATCATGCACAACCCCGATGACAAGCCAAGCAATTGTTTCATACTTTTGACATTCTCAAACTTTTTCAATCTTCACGCAATACATGAGCGTGAGCCATGGATATACCGCTATATGTGGAATAGGATGGTGATTGTGGACAAGGCAAAAAAGGAAGAAGGTAGTCTCACATCAACTAGGCGTATCAACGGGCTATGGAGATGCCCATCAATAGATATCAATGTGAGTGAGTAGGGATTGCCATGCAACGGATGCACTAGAGCTATAAGTGTATGAAAGCTCAACAAAAGAAACTAAGTGGGTGTGCATCCAACTTGCTTGCTCACGAAGACCTAGGGCATTTTGAGGAAGCCCATCATTGGAATATACAAGCCAAGTTCTATAATGAAAAATTCCCACTAGTATATGAAAGTGACGAAATGAGAGACTCTCTATCATGAATATCATGGTGCTACTTTGAAGCACAAGTGTGGTAAAGGATAGTAACATTGTCCCTTCTCTCTTTTTCTCTCATTTTTTATTTGGGCATTTTCTCTTTTTTATGGCCTCTTTTCTCTTCTTTTTTCGTTCGGAGTCTCATCCCGACTTGTGGGGGAATCAGATTCTCCATCATCCTTTCCTCACTGGGACAATGCTCTAATAATGATGATCATCACACTTTTATTTTCTTACAACTCAACAATTACAACTCGATACTTAGAACAAAATATGACTCTATATGAATGCCTCCGGCTGTGTACCGGGATATGCAATGAATCAAGAGTGACATGTATGAA
This sequence comes from Triticum dicoccoides, assembly GCF_002162155.2. Classification (NCBI taxonomy): domain Eukaryota; kingdom Viridiplantae; phylum Streptophyta; class Magnoliopsida; order Poales; family Poaceae; genus Triticum; species Triticum dicoccoides. Next base: position 175,579,283 of record NC_041380.1, read on the forward strand.
AGAATTATGAATGGTGGCTTTGCCACAAATACGATGTCAACTACATGATCATGCTAAGCAATATGACAATGATGGAGTGTGTCATAATAAATGGAACGGTGGAAAGTTTCATGGCAATATAGCTCGGAATGGCTATGGAAATGCCATAATAGGTAGGTATGGTGGCTGTTTTGAGGAACGTATATGGTGGGTGTATGATACCGACGAAAGGTGTGCGGTATTAGAGAGGCTAGCAATGGTGGAAGGAAGAAAAGTGTGTATAATCCATGGACTCAACATTACTCATAAAGAACTCATATACATATTGCAAAAATCTACAAGTTATCAAAGCAAAGTATTACACGCATGCTCCTAGGGGGATATATTGGTAGGAAAAGACTATCGCTCGTCCCCGACCGCCACTCATAAGGAAGACAATCAAAAAATAAATAATGCTCCGACTTCATCACATAACGGTTCACCATACGTGCATGCTATGGGAGTCACAAACTTTAACACAAGTATTTCTCAAATTCAAAATTACTCAACTAGCACAACTTTAATATCACCATCTTCATGTCTCAAAACAATTATCAAGCATCAAACTTCTCATAGCATTCAACACACTCATAAGAAAGTTTTTACTATTCTTGAATACCAAGCATATTAGGATTATTTAAGAAAATTACCACGCTATTTAAGACTCTCAAAATAATCTAAGTGAAGCATGAGAGATCAATACTTTTTATAAAACAATTCCACAACCGTGCTCTAAAAGATATAAGTGAAGTACTAGAGCAAAACTATATAACTCAAAAGATATAAGTGAAGTACATAGAGTATTCTAACAAATTCCAAATCATGTATGGCTCTCTCAAAAGGTGTGTACAGAAAGGATGATTGTGGTAAACTAAAAATCAAAGACTCAAATCATACAAGACACTCCAAGAAAAACACATATCATGTGGTGAATAAAAAGATAACTCCAAGTAAAGTTACCGATAGAAGTAGACGAAAGAGGGGATGCCTTCCGGGGCATCCCCAAGATTTGGCTTTTAGGAGTCCTTAGATTATATGGGGGGTGCCATGGGCATCCCCAAGCTTAGGCTCTTGCCACTCATTGTTCCATAATCATCAAATCTTTACCCAAAACTTGAAAACTTCACAACACAAAACTTAAAGTAGAAAATCTCGTGAGCTCCGTTAGCGAAAGAAAACAAAAGACCACTTCAAGGTACTGTAATAAACTCATTATTTATTTGTATTGGTCTTAAACCTACTGTATTCAAACTTATCTATGGTTTATAAACTATTTTACTAGCCATAGATTCATCAAAATAAGCAAACACCACACGAAAAACAGAATCTGTCAAAAACAGAACAGTCTGTAGTAATCTGTACCTAGCGCAAGATATGAAACCCCAAAAATTCTAAAATAAATTGCTGTACATGAGGAATTTATCTATTAATCATATGAAAAAATAATTAACTAAATATCACTTTACAAATAAAAATGGCAGCAGTTCTCATGAGCGCTAAAGTTTCTGTTTTTACAGCAATATATGAAGACTTTCCCCAAGTCTTCCCAACGGTTCTACTTGGCACAAACACTAATTAAACACAAAATACACAACAAAAACAGAGGCTAGGTAAATTATTTATTACTAAACAGGAGCAAGAAGCAAGTAATAAAAATAAAATAGGGTTGCCTCCCAACAAGCGCTATCGTTTAACGCCCCTAGCTAGGCATAAAAAGCAAGGATAGATCTAGGTATTGCCATCTTTGGTAGGCAATCCATAAGTGGCTCTCATAATAGATTCATAAGGTAATTTAATTTTCTTTCTAGGAAAATGTTCCATGCCTTTCCTTATAGGAAATTGGAATCTAATATTTCCTTCCTTCATATCAATAATTGCACCAACCGTTATAAGGAAAGGTCTACCAAGAATAATAGGACATGAAGGATTGCAATCTATGTCAAGAACAATAAAATCTACGGGCACATAATTCCTATTTGCGACAATAAGAACATCATTTATTCTTCCCATTGGTTTCTTAATAGTGGAATCCGCAAGGTGCAAGTTTAAAGAGCAATCATCAAAATCACGGAGACCTAACAAATCACACAAAGTCTTTGGAATCGTGGAAACACTAGCACCCAAATCACATAAAGCATTGAACTCATGATCTTTAATATTCATTTTAATAGTTGGTTCTCACTCATCATAAACTTTTCTAGGGATAGAAACTTCCAACTCAAGTTTTTCTTCATAAGATTGCATCAAGGCATCAACAATATGTTTAGTAAACGCTTTATTTTGACTATAAGCATGAGGAGAATTTAGCACGGATTGCAACAAGGAAATACAATCAATCAAAGAGCAATTTTCATAATTAAATTCCTTGAAATCCAAAATAGTGGGTTTAGCAACATCTAGGGTTTTAATTTCTTCAGTCCCACTTTCATCAAATTTAGCATCAAGATCTAAAAACTCCGAATTTTTGGAACACCTTCTAGGTAAAGGTGGATCATATTCAGTCTCATCATTATCAAGATTCATATTGCAAAACAAAGATTTAATATGGGACACATCAATAACTTTTAGATCTTCATCTTTATTTTCATAGGAACTAGAAGAACACACTCTTATAAAGGCATCTTTCTTAGCACGCATCCTAGCGGTTCTTTCTTTGCACTCATCAATGGAAATTCTCATGGCTTTGAGAGACTCATTGATATCACGCTTAGGAGGAATAGATCTAAGCTTTAAAGAATCGACACCAAGAGAAATTCTATCAACGTTCCTAGCCAAATCATCAACTTTAAGCAATTTCTCTTCAAGCAAAGCATTGAAACTCTTTTGCGAAGTCATAAATTCCTTAACACTATTCTCAAATTAAGAGGGCATCTTATTGAAATTTCCATAAGAGTTGTTGTAGGAATTTTCATAATTATTAGAGGGATTACTAGGATAAGGCCCAGGATTAAAGTTTCCTCTATACGCGTTGTTACCAAAATTATTCCTACCAAAAAAATTCACATCCATAGATTCATTATTGTTCTCAATCAAACTAGACAAGGGCATATCATTAGGATCAGAAGAAACACTCTAATTAGCAAATAATTTCATAAGTTCATCCATCTTTCCACTCAAAACATTAATTTCTTCTATCACATGCACCTTTTTATTAGTAGATCTTTCAGTATGCCATTGAGAATAATTAACCATAATATTATCTAGGAGTTTAGTAGCTTCTCCTAAAGTGATTTGCATAAAAGTGCCTCCCGCGGCCGAATCTAAAAGATTTCTAGAAGCAAAATTCAATCTGGCATAATTTTCTTGTATAATCATCCACAAATTCAAACCATGAGTAGGGAAATTACGTATCATTAATTTCATCCTCTCCCAAGCTTGTGCAACATGTTCATGATCAAGTTTCTTAAAATTCGTAATATCGTTTCTAAGGGAGATGATCTTAGCGGGAGGAAAATACTTAGAGATAAAAGCATCTTTGCACTTGTTCCAAGAATCAATACTATTTTTAGGCAAAGACGAAAACCAAGCTTTAGCACGATCTCTAAGAGAAAAAGGAAATAGCTTCAACTTAACAATATCATTGTCCACATCTTTCTTCTTTTTCATATCACACAAATCAATGAAGCTATTTAGATGGGTAGCAACATCTTCACTAGGAAGGTCGGAAAACGGATCTTTCATGACAAGATTCAGCAAAGCGGCATTAATTTCACAAGATTCAGCATCAGTAAGAGGAGCAATCGGCGTGCTAATAAAATCATTGTTGTTGTTATTATTAAAGTCACACAATTTAGTGTTATCCTGAGCCATCGTGACAAGCAAGCATTCCAACACACAAGCAAACAAAAAGCAAGCAGGCAAAAAGAGGCAAATAGAGAAAGAGAGGGAGGATAGAGAGAGAGAGGGCGAATAAAACGACAAGGGTGAAGTGGGGGAGAGGAAAACGAGAGGCAAATGGAAAATAATGTAATGCGGGAGATAAGGGTTGTGATGGGTACTTGGTATGTTGACTTTTGCATAGACTCCTCGGCAACGGCGCCAGAAATGGCTCGTTGTTGGGAGGCAAATCTTGACTTGCGCGAACCTCCCCGGCAACGGCGCCAGAAATCTTCTCGCTACCTCTTGAGCTCTGTGTTGGATTTCCTTGAAGAGGAAAGGATGATGTAGCAAAGTAGCGTAAGTATTTCCCTCAGTTTTTGAGAACCAAGGTATCAATCCAGGCGGAGGCTGCACGCAAGTCCCTCGTACCTGCACAAAACAAACAACTCCTCGCAACCAACGCGATGAGGGGTTGTCAATACCTTCACGGTCACTTACGAGAGTGAGATCTGATAGATATGATAAGATAATATTTTTGGTATTTTTATGATAAAGATGCAAAGTAAAATAAAAGCAAAGTAAAAAGCAAAGGAAATAACTAAGTATTGGAAGATTAATATGATGAAGATAGACCCGGGAGCCATAGGTTTCACTAGTGGCTTCTCTCAAGAGCATAAGTATTTTACGATGGGTGAACAAATTACTGTTGAGCAATTGACAGAATTGAGCATAGTTATGAGAATATCTAGGTATGATCATGTATATAGGCATCACGTCCGAGACAAGTAGACCGACTCCTGCCTGCGTCTACTACTATTATTCCACTCATCGACCGCTATCCAGCATGTATCTAGAGTGTTAAGTTCATGAAAACAGAGTAACGCCTTAAGCAAGATGACATGATGTAGAGGGATAAATTCATGCAATATGATAAAAACCCCATCTTATTATCCTCGATGGCAACAATACAATGCGTGCCTTGCTGCCCCTACTGTCACTGGGAAAGGACACCACAAGATTGAACCCAAAGCTAAGCACTTCTCCTATTGCAAGAAAAATCAATCTAGTAGGCCAAATGAAACTGATAATTCGAAGAGACTTGCAAAGATAACCAATCATACATAAAAGAATTCAGAGAAGATTCAAATATTGTTCATAGAGAATCTTGATCATAAACCCACAATTCATCGGTATCAACAAACACACCGCAAAAAGAAGATTACATCGAATAGATCTCCACAAGAGAGGGGGAGAACATTGTATTGAGATCCAAAAAGAGAGAAGAAGCCATCTAGCTAATAACTATGGACCCGAAGGTCTGAGTTAAACTACTCACACTTCATCAGAGAGGCTATGGTGTTGATGTAGAAGCCCTCTGTGATGGATGCCCCCTCCGGCGGAGCTCCAGAACAGGCCCCAAGATGGGATCTCGTGGATACAGAAAGTTACGGCGGTGGAATTAGGGTTTTGGCTTCGTATCTAATCGTTTGGGGGTACGTAGGTATATATAGGAGGAAGGAGTATGTCAGTGGAGCAACACGGGGGCCCACGAGGGTGGAGGGCGCACCGCCTACCTCGTGGCCTCCTTGTTAGTTGCTTGACGTAGGGTCCAAGTCTCCTGGATCATGTTCGGTGAGAAAATCACGTTCCCAAAGGTTTCATTCCTTTTGGACTCTGTTTGATATTCCTTTTCTTCGAAACCCTAAAATAGGCAAAAACAACAATTCTGGGTTGGGCCTCCAGTTAATAGGTTAGTCCCAAAAATAATATAAAAGTGGATAATAAAGCCCATTAATGTCCAAAACAGTAGATAATATAGCATGGAGCAATCAAAAATTATAGATACGTTGGAGACGTATCGGATGGCACGTATGCTATAAAAAGTAGTGATGATTATATTAAAACTTGTCATGATTATGATTACCCTTTTCCTGAATATTACTCTTTTAATGTGGAAACAATTTGTAGTATTCGAGTTTCTTATGATACTCCCACTATTCCGAATGAGAAGAATTTTGCCTATGTGGAGAGTAGTAAATTTGCTATGCTTGTAGATCATGAAAAGAATGCTTTATGTGATGGTTATATTGTTGAATTTATTCATGATTCTACTGAATATTATTATGAGTGAGGAATATATGCTTGTAGGAGTTACAATAATATCGAGTTTCCTCTCTATGTGTTGAAAATCTTGAAGTTATCCTTGTTTTACCTTCCTATGCAAGTTGATTCTTGTTCCCACAAGTTGTTTGATCACAAAAGCCCTATGCATAGGAAGTGGGTTAGGCTTAAATAGGCTAGTTATATTCTACATGATGCTCTCTTTATGTTTCAATTCTTATCCTTTATGTGAGCATCATTGAAATCATCATGCCTAGCTAGGGGCGTTAAACGATAGCGCTTGTTGGGAGGTAACCCAATTTTTATTTTTGTTCCTTGATTTTTGTTCCTGATTAGTAATAAATAATTCATATAGCCTCTTTTTAGATGTGGTTTTATGTTTTAGTTAGTGTTTTTGCCAAGTAGAACCTTTGGGAAGACTTGGGGAAAGTCTTTGAGATCTTGCTGTAAAAAACTGAAACTTTAGCGCTCACGAGATTTGCTGCCATTTCTTACTGGAGAGTGATATTTAGTTAATTATTTTTTCCGATGATTAATATATAAATTCCTCACGTCCAGAAAGTTATTTCAGAATTTTTGGGGTTCCATAAGTATACGTTTGATTCATATTACTACAGACTGTTCTGTTTTTGACAAATTCTGTTTTCTATGTGTTGTTTGCTTATTTTGATGAATCTATGAGTAGTATCGGAGGGTATGAACCATAAATGAGTTGGAATACAGTATATATTACACTAATATGAATTTATAATGAGTTCACAACAGTACCTAAGTGGTGATTTATTTTCTTATACTAACGGAGCTTACGAGTTTTCTGTTAAGTTTTGTGTTGTGAAGTTTTCAAGTTTTGGGTAAAGATTCGATGGACTATGGAATAAGGAGTGGAAAGAGCCTAAGCTTGGGGATGCCAAAGGCACCCCAAGGTAATATTCAAGTATAACCAAGAGCCTAAGCTTGGGGATGCCCCGAAAGGCATCCCCTCTTTCGTCTTCGTTCATCGGTAACTTTACTTGGAGCTATATTTTTATTCACACATGATATGTGTTTTGCTTGGAGCGTCATTTTATTTTCTTTTGTTTTTCTTGCTGTTTGAATAAAATACCAAGATCTGAAATTATTAAATGTTAGAGAGTCTTCACATAGTTGCATAATTATTCGACTACTCATTGATCTTCACTTATATCTTTTGGAGTAGTTTGTCATCTGCTCTAGTGCTTCACTTATATCATTTTAGAGCACAACAGTGGTTTTATTTTGAAGAAATAGTTGAACTCTCGTGCTTCACTTATATTATTTTGAGAGTCTTTAGAACAGCATGGTAATTTTCTTTGGTTATGAAATTAGTCCTAATATGATGGGCATCCAAGAGGGATATAATAAAAACTTTCATATAAAGTGCATTGAATACTATGAGAAGTTTGATACTTGATGATTGTTTTGAGATATGGAGATGGTGATATTAGAGTCATGCTAGTTGAGTAGTTGTGAATTTGAGAAATACTTGTGTTGAAGTTTGTGATTCTCGTAGCATGCACGTATGGTGAATCGTTATGTGATGAAGTCGGAGCATGATTTATTTTTTTGATTGTCTTCCTTATGAGTGGCGGTTGGGGACGAGCGATGGTCTTTTGCTACCAATCTATCCCCCTAGGAGCTTGCATGTAGTACTTTATTTCAATAACTAATAGATTTTTGCAATAAGTATGTGAGTTCTTTATAACTAATGTTGAGTCCATGGATTATACGCACTCTCACCCTTCCACCATTGCTACCCTCTATAGTACCGCAACTTTCGCCGGTGCCATACACCCACCATTACCTTCCTCAAAACAGCCACCATAACTACCTATTATGGCATTTCCATAGCCATTCTGAGATATATTGCCATGTAACTTTCCACTTTTCCATTTATTATGACACGCTCAATCATTGTCATATTGCTTTGCATGATCATGTAGTTGACATCGTATTTGTGGCAAAGCCACCGTTCATAATTCTTTCATACATGTCACTCATGAGTCATTGCACATCCCGGTACACCGTCGGAGGCATTCATATAGAGTAATATTTTGTTCTAGTATCGAGTTGTAATTCTTGAGTTGTAAGTAAATAAAAGTGTGATGATCATCATTATTAGAGCATTGTCCCAGTGAGGAAAGGATGATGGACACTATGATTCCCCCACAAGTTGGGATGAGACTCCGGACAAAAAAATATAGAAAAAAGAGGCCATAAAAAAGGCCCAAAAAACAAAGAAAACAAAAAAATGAGAGAAAAAGAGAGAAGGGGCAATGCTACTATCCTTTTTCCACACTTGTGATTCTAAGTAGCACCATGATCTTCATGATAGAGAGTCTCCTATGTTGTCACTTTCATATACTAGTGGGAATCTTTCATTATAGAACTTGTCTTGTATATTCTAGTGATGGGATTCCTCAAAATGCACTAGGTCTTCGTGAGCAAGCGAGTTGGATGCACACCCACTTAGTTTCTTATTGAGCTTTCATACATTTATAGCTCTAGTGCATCATTGCATGGCAATCCCTACTCACTCACATTGATATCTATTGATGGGAATCTCCATAGCCCGTTGATACGCCTAGTTGATGTGAGACTATCTTCTCCTTTTTGTCTTCTCCACAACCACCATTCTATTCCACCTATAGTGCTATGTCCATGGCTCACGCTCATGTATTGCGTGAAGATTGAAAAAATTTGAGAACATCAAAAGTATGAAACAATTGCTTGGCTTGTCATTGGGGTTGTGCATGATTTAAATATTTTGTGTGGTGAAGATAGAGCATAGCAAGACTATATGATTTTGTAGGGATAGCTTTCTTTGGCCATGTTATTTTGAGAAGACATGATTACTTTGTTAGTATGCTTGAAGTATTATTATTCTTATATCAATATTAAACTATTGTCTTGAATCTTATGAATCTGAATATTCTTGCCACAATAAAGAAAATTACATTGATAAATATGTTAGGTAGCATTCCACATCAAAAATTCTGTTTTTATCATTTACCTACTCGAGGACGAGTAGGAATTAAGCTTGGGGATGCTTGATATGTCTCCAACGTATCTCTAATTTTTGATTGTTCCATGATATTATATTATCAACCTTGGATGTTTTATATGCATTTATATGCTATTTTATATGATTTTTGGGACTAACCTATTAACCTAGAGCCCAGTGCCAGTTTTTGTTTTTTCCTTGTTTTTGTGTATCGCAGAAAAGGAAAACCAAACGGAGTCCAATTGACCTGAAACTCGACGGAGCTTATTTTTGGACCAGAAGAAGCCCACGGAGCATCGGGGATGGACCAAAAGAGTCCCGGGCAGCCCATGAGGGTGGAGGGCACGCCCACTACTGGGCGCGCCTCCCTACCTCGTGGACAACCTAGAGACCCCCTAACTTGTTCTCGACGCCAAAACCTCTTATATATACTGAAACTTCTAGAAAGAAATCTAAGAAGCCTCCGTAGCCACCGAAAACCAATCTAGACCTGTTCCGACACCCTGCTGGAGGGGGGAATCCCTCTTTGGTGGCCATCTTCATCATCCCGGCGCTCTCCATGACGAGGAGGGAGTAGTTCTCCCTCGGGGCTGAGGGTATGTACCAGTAGCTATGTGTTTGATCTCTCTCTCTCTTTCTCTCGTGTTCTTGAGTCGGCACGATCTTGATGTATTGTGAGCTTTGCTATTATATTTGGATCTTATGATGTTTCTCCCCCTCTACTCTCTTGTGATGAATTGAGTTTTCCCTTTGAAGTTATCTTACCGGATTGAGTCTTTAAGTATTTGAGAACACTTGATGTATGTCTTGCATGTGCTTATCTGTGGTGACAATGAGATATCACGTGATCCACTTGATGTATGTTTTGGTGATCAACTTGCGAGTTCCATGATCTCGTGAACTTATGCATAGGGGTTGCCACACGTTTTCTACTTGAATCTTCGGTAGAAACTTTGGGGCACTCTTTGAAGTTCTTTGTGTTGGTTGAATAGATGAATCTGAGATTATGTGATGCATATCATATAATCATACCCACGGATACTTGAGGTGACACTGGAGTATCTAGGTGACATTAGGGTTTTGTTTTATTTGTCTCTTAAGGTGTTATTCTAGTATGAACTCTATGATAGATTGAACGGAAAGAATAGCTTCGTGTTATTTACTACGGACTCTTGAATAGATCGATCAGAAAGGATAACTTTGAGGTGGTTTCGTACCCTACCATGATCTCTTCGTTTGTTCTCCGCTATTAGTGACATTGGAGTGACTCTTTGTTGCATGTTGAGGGATAGTTATATGATCCAATAATGTTATTATTGTTGAGATAACTTGCACTAGTGACAGTATGAACCCTAGGCCTTGTTTCCTAGCATTGCAATACCGTTTGTGCTCACTTTTACCACTTGCTACCTTGATATTTTTATATTTTCAGATTACAAAAACCATTATCTACTATCCATATTGCACTTGTATCACCATCTCTTCACCGAACTAGTGCACCTATACAATTTACCATTGTATTGGGTGTGTTGGGGACACAAGAGACTCTTTGTTATTTGGTTGCAGGGTTGTTTGAGAGAGATCATCTTCATCCTATGTCTTCCATGGATTGATAAACCTTAGGTCATCCACTTGAGGGAAATTTGCTACTGTCCTACAAACCTATGCACTTGGAGGCCCAACAACGTCTACAAAACAAGGTTGTGTAGTAGACATCAATCTCCAATGTCGTGCCTCCATCCCATAAATGTATCATGTAGACAAGAAGGAGCAAACAACAATGAAAGTATGTCCCATCCAATATGCGTATTGGATGATGGCTCACAAGGAAGGAATTCACCTTTATGTGGATGTCGAAAATGTTGGTGGATCATGTATGCCTTCGCATGACCGATATGTCTCGTGATGGTACCGGCTTGTGAGTCCTTCAAAATGAAAGAACATGACAAAACATTTGGAAAAACAAATGAGGTTAGCAGAAATGCAAAACTATCATTCGTGTGGTGATATGTCTCCAACGTATCTATAGTTTTTGATTGTTCCATGCTATTATATTATCTGTTTTGGATGTTTTGTATGCATTAATATGTTATTTTGTATTATTTTTGGGACTAACCTATTAACCTAGAGCCCAGTGCCAGTTTCTGTTTTTTCCTTGTTTTTGAGTTTTGTAGAAAAGGAATACCAAATGGAGTCCAAACGAGCTGAAAATTTACGGTGATGTTTTATGGACCGGAAGAAGCCCCCAAAGCAAAAGAATTGGCCAGAAGAGTCCCGCGTCAACGACAAGGGTGGAGGGCGCGCCCCCTGCCTTGTCACTGACTCATGGACCCCCCCTGACGTGAAACCGACACCAAAAATTGCTATAAATCCACAAACCCCCAAAAAGAAACCTAGATCAGGAGTTCCGCCGCCGCAAGCCTCTGTAGCCAAGAAAAACCAATCGGGAGCTCGTTCTGGCACCCTACCAGAGGGGGAAAGCATCACCGGCGGCCATCTTCATCATCCCGGTGGTCTCCATGACAAGGAAGGAGTAGTTCACCCTCGGGGCTGAGGGTATGTACCCGTAGCTCTGTGTTTGATCTCTCTCCCTTGTGTTCTTGATTTGGCACAATCTTGATGTAGTGTGAGCTTTGTTACTATAGCTGAATCATATGGTGTTTCTCCCCCTCTATCTTCTTGTGATGATTTGAGTATTACCTTTGAGGTTTCACTATTATCGGATTGAATACTATTATGGATTTGAGAACACTTGATGTATGTCTTGCGTGGGATACCCGTGGTGACAATGGGGTATTCTATTGATTCACTTGATGTATGTTTTGGCACTCAACTCGCAGATTCATGAGGTGACATTGGGGTAATCTATGCATAGGGGTTGATGTACGTTTTCATCTTTTTCTCTCGGATAGGAATGTTGGGGCACTCTTTGATGTTCTTTTTGTTGGATTGAATATTATGAATCAGAAGTTGTTTGATGCATACCGTATAATTGACCCTCGGGTACTTGTGGTGACATTGGAGTATCTAGGTGACATTAGGGTTGATTGATGTGTGCCATATGATGTTATTTTACTACGAACTCTAGGGCTGTTTGTGACACTTATAGGAATAGCCCAATGGACTGATCAGAAAGAATAACTTTGAGGTGGTTTCATACCCTACAAGCAATTTCATCTTATGTTATCCACGATAGGAACTTTGGAGTGACTTTTTCCGCATGTTGAGGGATTTCCATATGATCTAACTATGTTATCATTGTTGAGAGAACTTGCACAAGTGGAAGTATGAACCCTAGGACTTGTTTTCAAGCATGGAAATACCGTTTTCGCTAACTTTTACTACTAGTTACCTTGCTGTTTTTATATTTTCATATTACAAAACCTATATCTACCATCGATATTACACTTGTATCACCATCTCTTCGCTGAACTAGTGCACCTATACAATCTACCATTGTATTGGGTGTGTTGGAGACACAAGAGACTCTTTGTTATTTGGTTGTATGGTTGTTTGAGAGAGACCATCTTCATCCTATGCCTTGCACGGATTGATAAACCTTAAGTCATCCACTTGAGGGAAATTTGCTATTGTCCTACAAAACTCTGCACTTGGAGGCCCAACACGAGTCTATAAGAAGAATGTTGTGTAGTAGACATCATGTGGTGAGATAACCAACAAGTGTTTTCATCATTCTTATCATAAGGAAGGACAAGGGTGTAGTTCATGGTATGTAGGCATAATATGATAGTAGAACCAAAGACATTAAGCTCAATCAAACAAGCATGCATCACAAGTAAGATATCAAAATCTCCAAGATTAACAAGCATAGCATGGTTGCATTCACTACAAGTGAATATGAGAGATGCAACTATTGGAGACAAGATACAATGATCAAGATAAATCATGTGATAGGCATGAACATATATGTCATCTACCCAATGAAAGGAGAAAGAATATATCATGGTTGATGGGACAAAGCGAGTAATCATAGTGATCAAGTCATGCAAGCTAGTAGTGCGAAGATGCAACATACTACAGGTAATCATGGTCATAATGCACATGACATATCGCAAGTATGAAGACAAGATGTGAGTAATGTATCAACATTGTATTGGCAAGAAGTCCTATGTAAATAGCAATGGAAAATCATGACTCTCCCAACACAAGAATCAACAATAGCATGTGGTAGGATGTAAACATGGCAAGAGCAACAAGTATCTCCACCAAGCATGCAAATACACACAGGAGTAGTATAATGGTGAATCATGGGTAAATGCAAGCAAGGGTCATAATTGCATGGCAAAGGCATAGAAGGAAGCATAACATGCAAAGCGAACATGGTAAAATGGGCATAAGGTGACAACTAATATATAGCCCATAGCCATGTGAGAACCAAGTAAAGGTAATGCGTGAAGTTCTTGCAGGAATGGAAAAGTGGTAAGGACAATCCACAGTATCCCAAATTGTCGTTGCTCTCAAGAGCTCGTTTTGTCGACTAATGGGATTGTGAGTTCGACGAGTGTTCGGAAGTACCTACACAAAACAAAGGTAAAGGAAAAAATGTGTGTGCATGGTATATGTACACATCATCCATTATGATGCGCACATGCATGTGTTGGTTAGCACAAACTAGCCAATGCTCAAATAAATGAGATGCATGATATAAAAACATGTCATCCATCATGATAGGTTAGTTGTTATGTATAGCATAATGGAGACTCAAATTGTGTAATACATCACTAGCGATATCTAGAGCATTATTATGAATGGTATGCATATGGTTCACTCTAGGGATGGAATCATGCAATACACAATAATTTTCATGGCATGGCATATGAGATGAATTCACAAATTTTGCAAAGGTAGCATAGCAATATGATCGCAAGAGAAACAAAATCCAATAACCATCATCTCGTCATCTATTCCATAAGTGCAAATGGGATTTATTTTAATGGGGCATGCATAGTTACTATGTTGAGATTGTTATGATGCAATATGGGAGATCTCACTCATAGGATATGAAAAGTTTAATGGATTGTCAAACATGATGTGACCGATAGAATTTTCACATGATATCCTATGGAGCATAGGATCACAACTAGGCAACTCAACATGCTCATCATCATATACATCATAAATGGGTGGCACATCTAAGCATGTAGAAGACATAGTATGTGGTGAATCCATAAGGTGATCAACATCATGCAAGCAATCGATGTCAAGATAGTCCACTAGTTGACAATTGAAGTACCATCACCTATGTTACCTTTAGAGTCCGCTCATGTTTTGTAGCTGAGGTGGTAAAAATTGACGCTTGGTCAATAGCTTCATTAACTTGATGGTACCATGTGGGGTGTGCATCTATCGTCCACCATGGCCATTAGTTTGTCCATTGGAGGTATGGACACATCAAGGATTGGCACTTCATCTTGTAGGAGATCTAGCACCAAAGAAAGAAACACACTCGGAGTAGAGGTTAAGTCGTTAGAAATCATACACTACAAAAAAGACACATCCGTGACATTTTGTCCTGAACGAAAAGTTTTTCTGTCATGCTTATGACACTTCTATGATGATAATTGTGACAAAACCACGTATCATCATAGATGTGCCGGGCTCCTACTTCTATGACAAAAATCTTGACAGAAAATGGGATTTTCATCGTGGGTGGGTCGGGGACGCACCTGCATGACATTCTTTGGGTCGTACATGAAGGGAAAAATTGTGGTAGAAGCGAGGGCAAGGAAAATTTCGGGGAGTTCCCGGTTACGGTGGGTGGTCGGGGCGGAGCGATGCACAGAGGTTTGTGTGTTTCTCTCGTACACGTATGCGCTTGTATGCGAGGTGTTGGGCTATAACTGAACCCGAGCGAGGCATTCGCTTACTGAACCCCAGCGATTGCACTATCTACGTTATTAAACCCGAGCGGTCGATCTCTTCGCTGTTAATTAAACCTGAGCGATTCCTTTGCTACTACTGCTAACTGAAGCCGATCCAACCTGCTGCCTCTTGATGAACAGTGACTGTTGTTGGGGGTTGGATGAACAGTTCCCGGTGGGGGTTGGATGAACAGTACCCCGTGGTAGTAGAGGCCATTGCTGCTGGATGAACGGGACCCCGATCGAGGAGGCCGCCACACCCGATCCGGTTGGGTGTGGATGAACAGGACCCCATGGAGGCTCCATGAACAGTAGCCTATGGAGGCTGGATGAACAGTAGCCCATGCATGAACAGTAGCTGGTGCAGGCAGGAGGAAGGTCGCGGTGGATGAACAGTAGCAGGTGGAGGCTGGAGGAAGTCGACGGTGGGTGAATAATAGCCCATGGAGGCTCTAGGAAGTCGATGGTGGATGAACAGTATCCCATCGAGGCTGGAGCGGGGCAGTAGATGGTGGATGAATAGTAGCCCATGGAGTCCCGTTTTGCGGTACGTCACACCCCTCCTGATGACAGGACCCCATTTCGATCATAAGCGCTCAAACACAAGTTCGTTTCCTCCGTATTGCGGTACGCCACACCCCTCCCGATCAACAACACCTCGTTTCGACCATAGGAGCACGAAGACAAGTCTGTTTCCTTTGTTTTGCAGTATACCAGACACCTCCCATTGAACAGGATCCCGTTTCGCACGAAGCTTTTCCGACCCAGTCTGTTGCCTCTTGATGAACAAGACGTTTCTCCATTCCGACCCAGCCGGTTGGCTGCCGATGTACAGGATGCGTTGCTGCAGTCCGTTGCCTCTCCATGTACACGAGCCCTGGTCGTACGTATGCGCGAGTAGGCATTCAAGACCCCTCCCGTATGTACATATGTGGGCATATTTTTTGGCATCTGGTTGTACGTATGTGTACACAGTTTTGACTGGACTGCCTAAACTACTATGTCGGGGGCTCTACTACTACATGTGTCACTGCTTGCTCGGCCACGATTCATCATTGCAGAGAGACCGATCGACCAGTATGTACGTACACGTTTGCGACCAGACAAACAATGTTACGTACACTTCGAGTAGGTGGGTGTCGGTGTGAAAACCGGCGGATCTCGGGTAGGGGGTCCGGAACTATGCGTCTAAGGCGGATGGTAACAGGAGGCAGGGGACACGATGTTTACCCAGGTTCGGGCCCTCTTGATGGAGGTAAAACCCTATGTCCTGCTTGATTGTTCTTGATGATATGAGTATTAGAAGAGTTGATCTACCACGAGATTAGAGAGGCTAAACCCTAGAAGCTAGCCTATGGTATGATTGTCTGTTGTCCTACGGACTAAAACCGTCCGGTTTATATAGACACCGGAGAGGGCTAGGGTTACACAAGGTCAGTTACAAAGGAGGAGATATACATATCTGTATTGCCTAGCTTGCCTTCTACACCAAGTAAAGTCCCATCCGGACACGAGACGAAGTCTTCAATCTAGTATCTTCATAGTCCAACAGTCCGGCCAAAGGATATAGTCCGGCTGTCCGGAGACCCCCTAATCCAGGACTCCTTTAGTAGCCCCTGAACCAGGCTTCAATGACGTCAAGTCCGACACGCAGTATTGTCTTCGACATTGCAAGGCGGGTTCTTCTCCAAATTTTGAATGTTTGTTAAGTAGTGTCCGGCCCCATAAATGTTGGACTTCTTGGCTTCTGCGCCCAATAAGGGCTATCTCCCATGCGTCGAATGCATACGAGGAGCCAGGGTGTTTTTACATTCGCACCCCTAGCCAGATAAATAAATTGTCTATTAAAGGGATGTGGATTCTTATATCCAATCCATACCATCCTCCCACAGCGAGAATCCATCAGAGCGCGCTTTGGAAAAATCCACTCCAACATGGCCGACCACTGCAGCTCCTCCTCTCGCCCCTGTAGCCCTAAGCCCGGTGATTGGGAGAGGTGTTCTGTCCCACACAGTCGAGTAGTCGAACTGCAGACTCAGGGATTTCTCCCTCCAGCGTATATGGTTCCCGTCCGAGCCGGGCTCGCCACCTACAATGGTGGGGAGCAAGCGGAGAGCTTTCCCAGCCCCTCTACAGGGGAGCGGGTGTGCCTTGTTCCTTACTTATTAAGGGGACTCGGATTTCCAATTCATCCGTTCCTCCACGGGCTCCTGGAGTTTTACGGCCTCCAACTGGATAATTTCACCCCTGCTTCCATATTACACATCGCCGGCTACGTTGCCCTTTGCGAGTTATTCCTGGGCTGCGAGGCTCATTTTGAGCTGTGGAAAAGGTTATTTTGGCTCGTCCCCCGCACATAGAAGGGGTCACTTTATCAAGTGGGCGAAGCCGAAATATGGCACATCACCAAAACCGGATACATGTCCGGTACTCCGAAGAAGACGTCCGAAGACTGGCCTTCGGAATGGTTTTATATGGAGGACGTCCCCCTTCCGGACCCTGTTCGGCGGGGTCTTCCTGAGTTCAACAATGCTCCTCTGAAGAAACGCCAAAGCTGGCGCCCACGGAGCCCTAGGAGGAAGACAACGGAGAAAGTCCTTTACCTGATGAACCGGATTAAAGCGCTGGCTCAATCAGGATTGACAGTAATCGAGGTTATGTCAATATGCATAATGCGGGGAGTGCAGCCACTTCAATATCGAGGGCACCCCCTATGGTGTTTTCACGGGGAAGATGATGCCACCCGTTGCGGGCGTAAGGGACCGGACTCCGCTGCTGCTTTAGCAACAATTCTATCCGAGTTGTTCAAGGGAGAGGTAGAGGAGTTCATCCGCATCAAGCCACGGGATGGATTCTCCATGTACAACCCTCCAAGCTGGGTGAGTTATATCTCCTTGCTCCCATTCTTCCCGCATTCTTTGTCATAGGTACTCACCTTGCCATTTTACGGCAGGAACTGTGAAAAGCTGTAAGGGAGGTCAACAGCCCATCTCCACAACCAGAGGACCCTGACCGGGCCCTCGGTCTCGGACTCGAAGAAGATCCAGACATATTCGTGGAGCTAATAGACAGGTAGTTCTATCAATTGAGCTGTGATGACGCCATGGTGGCCATTACGGCCGACTATCCTGGACTGCTCCCTGCGTCGCACGTAAGAAAAACCAAAATCCCAACTCCAAAAACTAGGATCCCCTCTTAGACACTTAACCTACCATATACATATGGTGTTTTACAGGGAAGGCATTCAGGACGCCGTGCCGAACCCGCAGCAACTCACCAACAAGAGGCACCGAGGCTGGGTAGGCCAAAAAGGAAGGCGGTCAGGACGAAGACGCCGGCGCGGAGGTATGAAAAAAAAACCCCGCTCTGTGGTTGTCGTCTTTCTCAAAATTTAATGACGTCCATGTTTCTTTAATAGAAAAAACACTCGCCGGAATATGTCCGGAGAGGCTTCTGATCACGCTTCCCCCAGTCGGGCTCCAGAGCCGGACATAGAGGCAGAAGACGACATGGGGTGGATGCCGAATACTCCTCCTATAGAGGATGCAGATAGACTGTCCGCTACAAATTCAGAAGTGGAGAGCGCCATGAATCATAGGCGTCGTCGGGCCGTACTCCGTGATGCTTGCTTCTCACCAGAGGCATTTGATGCCTTCTATTCTCGAGACGCGTACCTCCGTGCTGCTCAAAATGGTCTAGCCAGAACCACGGACCAGTATGTAAGGGATGTACAGGTAAGCAAATCTAAAGATTATATGTATCAGTAGCCCCTGAGACTTGAAACAGTTGAAGCAACTGATTTAAGGATCATTATTTGTGTAGGTTCTTACAGAGAAGAATTCCCAACTATCTCAAGAGCTGGACGAGTGCAAGGCCTAGCTGGAAGCCGCTGTTGCCGCATTGAAGGAGTCCAAAAAGACCCCCCTGGTAAGTTTTGTAAATTGCAAAGAATATCAGTACCAGGTAGTATGCAGCGTATATGCACACCTAACAATAGATGTTGCAGGTGGACCCGGAGGGAATCCGGAGGCCGTGGAGGCGGATACAGCATGTGATGATCGACAGTGAAATGCTGGCGAGCGCGTGCTGACGCGAGTCAGGCAGGAGAAAAATGATCTCCAAGATGCCCATATCCGGCTGGGCGTGGAACTGAAGGATGTCCGAGCCCAGCTTGCAGACTCCGTGAAGGAGAATAAACGGCTTCAACGCGGCATTTTTAGTAAGTGCTTGAACGAACTTTTTATAGGAGTTCAGCGAAGAAGCCTGCTAACAGTGTTATGTCTGCAGGTATGCTAATGGGTCGTCCCGCGGAGGAGATGCCCGGGTCCTTGGGTGATCTTCTGCCAGAGCTCTCACAACTGCACGAACAAGTTCGGCAGGTGATGCAGAGTATTGCCCAAG
Organism: Triticum dicoccoides; assembly: GCF_002162155.2. Lineage (NCBI taxonomy): Eukaryota > Viridiplantae > Streptophyta > Magnoliopsida > Poales > Poaceae > Triticum > Triticum dicoccoides. Next base: position 175,598,543 of record NC_041380.1, read on the forward strand.
CCTTGTGGTCGTCCGCGTCCCCGCCAGGAGGCATGGGGAGCTTATAGAGAAGCTCAAGGGAGTGCGGCAGCGCTTCCGATTATGGAAGATATTGGCCTGCCGACAAGGTGCACGGGAAGCCTGGGTATGGTGAAGACATGATATACCAAGGCTGACCCAAACCACATGGCCAGGGTTGGACCTGTTGGGCCCGATGGGAAAGAGATCCCCGTCAGTTTAGTGTATGATCAAGTAGAATTAGCCGCAAAGTATTCCCAACAGGATTGTAGGCTAGACAGCCTGTTGGATGGTATAGAAGAAGAATTTAATCAGTCTTAGTGACTGTGTACTTCAAGTGACATATGTAATGTCCCTAGCCGGATTGTAAATCATTTGTCGTGGCGGACCTTTTCGCTTCGACCTCTGGACCCGATAGTCCAGAGTGTATCTGAATACCCACTTGGTTATATAAAAACCAGGGTATGCATGGAAACCAGGCATAGGGGTCATAAGTGCTTGAACAGACAAGTACCCAACTAGCTATGTTATATTACATGGATAGTAAGAAACATCTTCCAGGGAGAATAGTTTCATTAAGGGTTCCTTTCCCTGGGTACGCATGCCCTAATGTGCATGTCCGAACTGCGAGACGCAGGCTGCAAATATCTGGGGGCATGTAGTAATTTAAATGAAAGTCATCTTTTATTCACCGACCAAATATTCCCTTAAGAACGCTAGCTTTTGGCTTCACCTAGTCCGAGGTACACATCCGGCTGACCCGACAGTAACAATCGCAGAGGTGCTCCCCTTATGCCCTAGACGAATTAACGGGAATGTAGGGCATAAACACAAGAGCCAGGCGACCTAGCTTGGCCAAAACTGAAGTCATATCGATGCATATAATGGCGAAAAAAGGTACATGCGAAAGAATAACACATGTGCGGGGCATGAAGCCCAAAATAATAATTAGATTAAGCTCCTGTATAGGAAGCCCCAGGTATATTGAGCGCGGTTAGCGCGTCAAGATTGTGTAACCAAGGCACAGGTTTAGCCCTTTAGGGATTTGAAGAGAAGAGAGAGAAAGAAAGAGAGAAAAAACACATGTGCAAAAAATTCATGGAGGTAAGGATACGAACATAGAGTCTGGCGCTAGGCGTAGAATCTTCGGAGTCTGGCTGCATTCCATGGGTTTGGCTCGAGTCGATTATTCGATGCATCCCGCAGATGGTACACTCCACCAGTCAAAACCTGGTCGATAATGAAGGGACCTTCCCATTTGGGCTTGAGCTTGTTCTTTTTCTTCTCCGGCAGGCGCAAAACTATTTCACCAACGTTATAGGTTTTGGCCCGCACTTCTCTGCTTTGATACCTTCGAGCCTGTTGTTGATAGAATGCCGAATCGGCTTTTGCCACGTCGCGCTCCTCCTGCAGGGCATCCAAACTGTCATGCCGATCGAGCTCGTCCTCTCTTTCTTCGTACATGCGCACTCGAGGTGAGTCATGAATTATGTCGCAAGGCGGCACCGCCTCAGCGCCATACACCACAAAAAACGGTGTGTATCCGGTAGTGTGATTCGGCATGGTCAGCAGCCCCCATAGTACAGAGTTGAGCTCCTCTACCCAATGGGTGTCTGATTCCTTTAAGTACCGGACTAATCTGGGTTTAATACCACTCATGATAAGACCATTCTCTCGTTCGACTTGACTGTTAGTTTGCGGATGACAAACAGAAGCATAATCGAGCTTGATGCCCATATTGCTGCACCAAAGTTTTACCTCGTCGGCTGTAAAGTTCGTGCCGTTGTCAGTGATGATGTCATGGGGGACGCCATAACGGTGTACAACCCCGGATATGAAGTCTATCACCGGACCGGATTCAACCGTTTTGACAGGTTTGGCTTCTATCCATTTGGTGAATTTGTCCACCATGACCAGTAAGTATTTTGTCTTATGGGTTCCCCATTTGAGGGGTCCGACCATATCGAGCCCCTAGACCGCAAAGGGCCAAGTAATGGGGATTTTTTGGAGGGTGGTAGGTGGCATGTGGCTTTGATTTGCAGAAAGCTGGCAACCAACACAATGTTGAACCAGATGATGTGCATCTTCCCGGGCCATCGGCCAATAAAAACATGTACGGAAGGCCTTACTTACAAGGGTCCGGGCTGCTGCATGGTGGCTGCCGAGTCCGGCATGGACTTCTGCCAAAAGCTTTCGCCCTTCCTCTTTGGAGATGAACCTTTGAAGGACTCCGGTTGTGCTTTTCTTATAAAGCTCTCCCTCATGGACCTTCTAGGCTTTAGATCGCCGCACTATGCAGCGAGCCTCATTTTGGTCCTCGGGTAATTCTTGTCTAGTTAGGTAGGCCAAGAATGGTTCTGTCCACGTGGCGATGACGGCCATTATCACGTGGGATGAAGGTGTTATTTAGGTGGCAGAGCCTCCGATTGTGTCAGAGTATTTGGTATCTGGGGTTGTGGCCGGGTCCGGACTATTTTTGCCGGTGTCCCCTTCACATACCACGGATGGTTTAAATAGTCTTTCCAGGAAGATGTTTGGTGGGACAGGGTCATGTTTAGCGCCGATACGTGCTAGGATGTCCGCTGCCTGGTTTTTTTCCCGAGCCACATGGTGGAATTCTAGCCCCTCGAACCGGGCTGACATTTTGAGGACGGCATTGCGATAAGCCGCCATTTTCGGATCCTTGGCATCGAAGTCTCCATTTATTTGGGATATTGCGAGGTTCGAGTCCCCACGCACCTCTACACGTTGGATGCCCATGGAGACTGCCATCTGGAGGCCGTGTAATAGGGCCTCGTATTCGGCTGCGTTATTGGAGTCCGTATATAGTATTTGGAGCACGTATTGCACCGTGTCTCCAGTGGGGGACGTCAGGACGACGCCAGCCCCTAGACCAGCCAGCATTTTAGAGCCGTCGAAGTGCATGATCCAATTTTAGTATGCGCCGTACTCTTTAGGGAGTTCGGCTTCTGTCCATTCGGCTACGAAATCGGCCTATACTTGCGACTTAATGGCTTGTCGTGGCTTATATGTTATGTCGAACGGGAGGAGCTCGATGGCCCATTTGGCAATCCGGCCCGTGGCATCACGGTTGTTTATTATGTCATTGAGTGGTACTTCGGATGCCACCATAATCATACACTCTTGAAAGTAGTGTCGTAATTTCCGAGATGCCATAAATACCGCGTATGCTATCTTTTGGTAATGTGGGTACCGTGATTTGCATGGAGTGAGGATGGTGGATACATAATATACCGGCTTTTGAAGCAGGAATTTATGTCCGTCCATCTCTCGTTCGATGACGAGCACTGCGCTTACAACTTGGTGAGTTGCTGCTATATATAATAACATTGGTTCGCCAACAGTTGGCGCGGCCAGGATTGGGTTGGCGGCCAGGATGGCTTTGATTTCTTCCTGTCTGGCCATGGCTGCGTCTGTCCACTCAAAGTGTTCGGTGCGCCGAAGAAGGCGATAAAGGGGAAGTGCCTTTTCTCCTAATCGGGAGATAAAGTGGCTTAAAGCCGCCACGCATCTAGTCAATTTTTGGATTTGCTGGAGGTCAGTTGGGATATCCAACTGTGAAAGAGCTCGGATTTTAGCCGGATTTGCTTCAATTCCTCTACTGGAGATGATGAAGCCCAGGAGCTTTCCGACAGGAACACCGAAAACGCATTTTTCCGGATTGACCTTAATGTCGTATGTTCAGAGATTGGTGAACGTGAGCCTCAAGTCGTCTATTAAAGAGTCGACATGTCTAGTTTTAATGACCACATTGTCTACATATGCTCCCACAGTCTTATCGATCTGCTTTTCCACACATGTCTGGATCATGCGCTGATATATTGCGCCGGCGTTTTTGAGCCCAAAGGGCATTGTGTTAAAGCAGAAGGGTCCGTATGGTGTTATAAATGCCGTTGCAGCTTGATCAGACTCCGCCATCTTAATCTGGTGGTAACCGAAGTATGCGTCGAGGAAGCATAATGATTCGTGTCCTGTGGTAGCGTCGATGATTTCATCGATGCGAGGGAGTGGGAAGGGATCCTTTGGGCAAGCCTTGTTAAGGTATTTGAAGCCGACACATAGGCGCCAGGATTTGTCCTTCTTTGGTACCATCACCAGGTTTGCTAGCCAATCCGGATGTTTTATTTCTTTAATGAATCCAGCTTCCAGTAGCTTGGCCAGCTCCTCTCACATGGCTTGTCACTTAGGTTCAGAGAAACACCGAAGAGTCTGCTTGACCGGCTTGAATCCTTTTAGAATATTAAGGCTATGCTCGGCCAATCCGCGTGGGATTCCTGGCATGTCTGAAGGATACTAGGCGAATATATCCCAATTCTCGCGTAGAAACTCCCGTAGTGCGGCATCTACAGCGGGGTCTAACTATGCCCCTATGGATGCTATCTTTGTAAGGTCCGTTGAATGGACCTGGAATTTAACTATTTCGTCCACTGGTTTAAAGGAGGTGGACTTGGATCTTTGTCTAGTATCACGTCGTCCCTGTCCACCATGGAGCGCGGCGCGGTTAACTCCTCCGCCACAAGGGCTTCGGATAATGCCTCGAGGGCTAGTGCGGCTGTTTTGTTCTTGGTGCAGAGTGCTATGTCCGGATCACTAGCTAGAGTGATAATTCCCTTGGGACCGGGCATTTTGAGCATCATGTACCCGTAATGGGGTATGGCTTGAAAAATCGTGAATGCCTCCCGCCCTAGAAGGGTGTGGTATCCGCTACTGAACGGGGCCACTTGGAATGTAATTTCTTCGGACCTGTAATTCTCTGGAGTGCCCAATACCACATCAAGTGTGATTTTCCCAGCGCAACGTGCCTCCCGACTAGGGATGATTCCTTGGAAGGTCGTACTGCATTGCTCAATACAGTTGCTGTCTATGTCCATTTTTTGGAGAGTTTCCTCATAGATGAGGTTTAATCCGCTGCCGCCATCCATGAGCACCTTAGTGAGTTGAAAGTCGTCCACAATTGGACTGAGGACCAAAGCGGCTGGTGCTCGGGCTGTTCGGAATTTAGGTTCGCCACTGGCGTTGAAGGTGATAGCCGTGTCGCTCCATGGATTTATTGCTGCCACGTGGCAGACTTCGGCAAGGCCGCGGAGTGCTCGCTTACACCTATTATTTGAGGCGAAGGTCTCGAAGACCGTTAATACTGTGTTTTTATCCGTGGGAAGGTGCTCTGAAGTATTTCGGGTGAGAAGATCCTCACCGCTTTTGGCCACCTGCCGGAGTACCCAACATGCTCTAAGGTTGTGTGTTGATATGGTATCCGCTGTACTATGGATTTTGCAGGGCCCGTTGAGACATCCCTCCAATATGGTTCCACGCCCTGTAGTGGGCCTTTGCTTCTTTGTAATTGTGTCGGGCGACTTATGAGAGTGCGCCCTTTTATTTCGGACTAGGAGTTTTGTCAGAGCCGGATTATCCCAAAATTGCGTTTGGGTTTTCCAGGCACTTTCCATCGCACAGTATTTCCATACTATGTCCGCCAAGTCAGTGAAGTGTGCTACGTCGCGGCGACTTATGGCGTTGAGGACTCCCTTGTCCGTGCAATTGCCTCAAAAGAATGAAATTGCATCTTCCTCGTGACAGTCCTTGACCTTGTTCATTACAAGGAGGAATCTGGCCCAATAGTGATGTACTGTCTCTTGGGGCGCTTGCCTAATATGGGAAAGATAGTTTGTATCTGGGTGGGTGGATGGATTTAAGTCCAGACCTTGACCCAATTTGTGATCCCGGGGCAGGGGAGTTTGCGATCTTGGAAGTTCGAGCTCCGGGATGTTGCCCTGCGGGTTCGGTATGCGGCCTGACAGGGTTAGGGCGGCGTCCTCCCGTGAGCAAGTATCCTATTTGGAAAGCTCGGGAATTCGGACATAGTTCGTCCTCAGGATAGAGGGAGAATCGCCGCATTGCTCCTCCACCACCGCTATCTGATGGGTGACTGGCGGAGAGTTAATCTCCCTTTGGTCGGGTTAAAGACCGATCCGATCATAGTCCGTAGTGACTCCCAGAGCGGCAATGCGATCCAAGAGCTCGTTCAAAGAGGAGAGCTCCATTGGATCCTTCTGCTCGGCAAATTTTGAGCCGATGTGGAGGCTATTTTCGATGACCCGAGAGGTCATTGTCGGCGCAGCGGCCGAGCGGGCGGTCATGATGAAGCCGCCTAGTCGGACAGTTTGGCCTATAGCCAGGGCCCCCCAAGAGGTGATGTTGTCCTTGACAACGAGGCGAGCCATCATAATGGAACTCTCAATGAAAGCACCAATGTCGGTGTCAAAACCGGCGGATCTCGGGTAGGGGGTCCCAAACTATGCGTCTAAGGCGGATGGTAACAGGAGGCAGGGGACACGATGTTTACCCAGGTTTGGGCCCTCTTGATTGAGGTAAAACCCTACATCATGCTTGATTGTTCTTGATGATATGAGAATTACAAGAGTTGATCTACCACGAGATCAGAGATGCTAAACCCTAGAAGCTAGCCTATGGTATGACTGTTTGTTGTCCTACGGACTAAAACCCTCCGGTTTATATAGACACCAGAGGGGGCTAGGGTTACACAAGGTCGGTTACAAAGGAGGAGATATACATATTTGTATTGCCTAGCTTGCCTTCTACACCAAGTAAACTCCCATCCAGACACGAGACGAAGTCTTCAACCTTGTATCTTCATAGTCCAACAGTCCGGCCAAAGGATATAGTCCGGCTATCCGGAGACCCCCTAATCCGGGACTCCCTTAGTGGGTCCCAGCTGTCAGGGAGGATAAGGACGCACTTCCTTGCGTGCGAAGATATAGGTGGTGGGTCCTGGATGTCGGGGGGAGGAATCATTTTTATTTTGCGAGTAATAAGGAGGCACTTTCTTGCGTTCGAAGATGTAGCTGGTGGGTCCAGCTGTTAGCCTCACAGCCTAAAGTCCTCTTCCGATGACTGTCGTTTGTTGACCTCATTGACCAGGAGGCGCTGAGAGCATCAAGGAGGTGAACGACGGTGAGGCCTAGGAAGAGAACAATGCGGAGCCAGAGAAGACGAGGCAGGTGGATGCCCATGCGGAGGGGAGTACGAGGGTTCACTGGTTCAGCTGCGACATAAGGCTGCCGTCACCGGAGAATAATAGGGGGTGTGGGCGAGTAGAGGGATAGCATGGCCGGTGGTGGCAGCACAGTCAACCACGGGAGGCAGTAGCAGGCGGTCCAACCAACGCTGGTTTCAGCGGCTGGAGCAAGAAGATTAGAGATTGAAGAAACAGCACGGCCGTTGGATGTTAATCCAACAGTCACTTCTGCTAGAATTGTTTGTTGACTAGGTTAACAAAGCCCTGCGTACGTGTCAACTTAGTAGGCCCACAGTCAGCCTCCAAATCAGGTGGGTCCGAGCTAGCAGTGGGAGGAATCATTTTTCTTGCGCGTAATAAGAGCCACTTCCTTCCGTGTGAAGATATAGCTCGTGGGTCCCAGCTGTCATGGGCGACTCTTTTCACGTAATAAGAATGAACATCCTTGCATGGGAAGATTGTAGATGGTGGGTCCAACCTGTCAGGGGGAGGAATCGTTTATTCCCGCATAATAAGGAGGCACTATCTTGCTTGGGAAGATGTAGCTGGTGGTTCCCAGTTGTCAGACTCTTGACATACTCCATGCTGGCTCTCGTTGTTGACCACGCATCATCAAGTGGGCCACAACGATGGACGACGGCGAGGCCTATGATGGGAACGATCTGGAGTCATGGAACAAGGAGCACTGGAGTCCCTGGCGGAGGGGAGTGCGAGGGACTGGTTCGGCTGCCGGGTGAGGCTGCCATCGTCGTAGAATAGCAGAAGGTGTGTGAGAGTACAAGTATGACCTGGCCACTGTTAGGAGTAGGATGGGGCGGCGAGGCCTGCGTGGTGGCAAAGCCGGCCACGGGAGGCAGATGCCGGCGCTCTAGCTGGCGATGGGTTTGGCGGCTGGAGCAAGAGCAACTAGATTAGAGCTTGAAGAAGCAAGATCACCGTTGGATGTCAATCTAATGACTACAGATGTCAGAATAATTTGTTGACCTTTTGTTTTAGACCATTAAATCATTTTGTTCACTAAATGGACAACACCTTTCACAGGCTTCGTCTAGTGGGCCAACAAAGTCAGCTTCGAAAGCTGTGGCGGAATGCAACCCATTTATTTAGGTTTTATAGCCCATTTAATTTTGTTTGCCAATACATCTATTTCCTGGGCATTGACTCAAAAAATAATCTATTTCTTGGGCTGGGTAAAAATAATAATGTCGATTTACTATTTATGATAATTTACAGCGCATTTGATTATTTATTCAAGTACACCTATTTTATTGGGTTGGGTGAAAAATAATATTGCGTACATGTTGCCCATTTATCATTTCTGATAATTTACAAGCCATTTTATTTTAGTAGAAATGGACCCATTTTCTAGGATGGGTGAAAAAACAATGATGGTCTGGACTGAGCATTTCGTATAAAAATAATATTGTGATAGGAATATTATTAAAAAATTAAATTGGGCTTGGTAATTTTATTATATAAAAAAGGAACTGAGTTGTGCATTTTATTAAAAGAAACATAGGCTAGGCTGCGCTTATTTTAGGATCTTGGGTACAACTGTCAGCCTAGTTGCATTGCTGATGTTCAACGAAAAAGGCATGTGTAGTACAGTACAACTTTACATGGCTACTCAACCCACATTCAACGACACCTGAAAAGGCCCAAACAAGGCTTCTGTACAAGTTTTTGAAGTCACTAAGCTCAGTTAATAACTTAAGAAAAAAGTTAGAGTACAGTGGAACCTAATGAAAAGTTTTCACGAGCGAACAAATAATTGAACGGTCCCACTTGTGTGTGTGAGAGAGACAGAGAGACAGAGAGAAGCCCATTGGTCGATGCTCGTAAATTCGTCTTTCAGCCATATGCATTGATGATGCTCAGTAAAAACTTATATAGTTGACACAATCATATAGAACATCATAGCACACTGAACTTCCATACAAAAGTTTCACGCTGGCGACACAATTAGGGTGGAAGCAGTGGATCGCTACGGGTAGGGCTATGTGGAAACCAACACACTCGTACATAACTGTTCATCGTCTTTATCAATGACAGGCAAATATCTTGAATGATGTGCAAAGGAAACAGATATACAACACAATAAATTCTGCTAGCACATTAAGTTGATGTACACCCCTTTCTAAAAAAGTTCAGGTACAAAAATAGAACAGGTCACAATCAAATGTACTGGCACATTAGTTATTCACACTGATAGCTCGGATTTAACTAGTATGTGAGAAGATTCAGTTGTTACCTCAAATTTGAGCACATCCAGGCAGCCAACCCTGTATCTTCTTGCAAAGAAGCAGTGGCCTCTGCCGCGCGATGAAGTAGGGCCTATGCCACCCATCGTTGCAAGCAACACGGGGAAAGTCTAACGTTGACTCCTGTAATGGACATCGTCGACGGAACCTGGCACCAGCAGCGGCACCAGGACTTTGATTGATGGATTGACCACTTCTTCGACATGCATGAACACTCGATACAGGTACATCCCTAACCCTGTTCGCGACAACCTTGGTGGCGAAGAACAGTACAACCCCGGTTCCTGCACCGGTATCTCAACACCAATCACCTTCGGTATGGTGGACGGCTTCTTCATCCATGCCATAACTGTCAGAGCCTAGATGTCTAGAGGAACAAACATACTTATGAGCTCTCCTCCTAGGTCATTGATAAGCTCATTCATGGACTCGTTATTCCAAGCACGTTGAGGCATGCCACGGAAGGTAAGCTTTGTTAAAAAATCAAGCTCAGAGGGCACAGAGCCCCATCCTGGGTGCCACCGATCAAAGCTCACCAGTGCACCATCATAGAACAAATGCTGGGAAGATTGAAACACACGACTGCAAAACGGAAGTTGTCTGAAACCTGACGAAGAAATCAGCCGGTGGCGGATAGACTTCGATGAGCAAGTCACTTATTTGGATGTAGTGCGCAATGCCAAGAGCTTTGACAAGGTCGTCCAGCGAGATGGGAGGTCGATTGCCATTGATGGTTACCATCAGCACTTTGTCGGCAAACTAGTCGTCAAGCGCCGCCATGCCATTGTTGACCGACAGCATGCAGCGCCCGAAGGCAGGACGGACCTCAGGATCTCTGGCTTGGAGATCCGCATTGACCGGCAACATGATATTGTGCTTGAGTACAGGGAGTACGGGAGGGGGATTTGGGGAAGCTGGAGTGGGAATTGAGAGTCCAGAGGTAGGGGAGGGGCGGGAGATTGGGGATGAAAAGGTTGCATGAATTTCAAACACGCGCCAATATGCTCTCGGCGTGCAAGCACGCGAAAACACCGGTGGTGCCCACATGTCGGCCTAAGAGTCATTTTCTTTCTTATTTTTGAGTGCCCGATCTGAGAGTCATAATTGACCTGTTTGGCATTGCATTACTACTCGGCCCATAATTGACCCGAGTCCTTCAAAATGAAAGAACATGACAAAACATTTGGAAAAACAAATGAGGTTAGCAGAAATGTAAAACTACCATTCATGTGGTGATACATCTCCAACGTATCTATAGTTTTTGATTGTAACATGCTATTATATTATCTGTTTTGGATGTTTTGTATGCATTAATATGCTATTTTGTATTATTTTTGGGACTAACCTATTAACCTAGAGCCCAGTGCCAGTTTCTGTTTTTCCTTGTTTTTGAGTTTTGTAGAAAAGGAATACCAAACGGAGTCCAAACGAGCTGAAATTTTACGGTGATTTTTTATGGACCGGAAGAAGCCCCCGAAGCAAAAGAATTGGGCCTGAAGAGTCCCGCGTCAACAGCAAGGGTGGAGGGCGCGCCCCCTGCCTTGTCACGGACTCATGGACCCCTCCTGACGTGAAATCGACGCCAAAAATTGCTATAAATCCACAAACCCCCAAAAAGAAACCTAGATCAGGAGTTCCGCCGCCGCAAGCCTTTGTAGACACGAAAAACCAATCGAGAGCTCGTTCTGGCACCCTGCCGGAGGGGGAAAGCATCACCGGTGGCCATCTTCATCATCCCAGCGGTCTCCAAGACAAGGAGGGAGTAGGTCACCCTCGGGGCTGAGGGTATGTACCCGTAGCTATGTGTTTGATCTCTCTCCCTTGTGTTCTTGATTTGGCACATTCTTGATGTACCGCGAGCTTTGTTACTATAGCTGAATCATATGGTGTTTCTCCCCCTCTATCTTCTTGTGGTGATTTGAGTTTTACCTTTGAGGTTTCACTATTATTGGATTGAATACTATTATGGATTTGAGAACACTTGATGTATGTCTTGCATGGGATACCCATGGCGACAATGAGGTATTCTATTGATTCACTTGATGTATGTTTTGGCACTCAACTCGCGGATTCCTGAGGTGACATTGGGGTAATCTATGCATAGGGGTTTATGTACGTTTTCGTTCTTATTTCTCTGATAGGAATCTTGGGGCACTCTTTGAGGTTCTTTCTGTTGGATTGAATATTATGAATCAGAAGTTGTTTGATGCATATCGTATAATTGACCCTCGGGTACTTGTGGTGACAATGGAGTATCTAGGTGACATTAGGGTTGATTGATGTGTGTCATATGATGTTATTTTACTACGAACTCTAGGGCTGTTTGTGAAACTTATAGGAATAGCCCAATGGACTGATCGGAAAGAATAACTTTGAGGTGGTTTCATACCCTACAAGAAATTTCATCTTATGTTCTCCATGATAGGAACTTTGGAGTGACTTTTGCCGCACATTGAGGGATTTCCATATGATCTAACTATGTTATCATTGTTGAGAGAACTTGTACTAGTGAAAGTCTGAACCCTAGGCCTTGTTTTCAAGCATTGAATTATCGTTTTCGCTCACTTTTACTACTAGTTACCTTGCTGTTTTTATATTTTCAGATTACAGAACCTATATCTACCATCGATATTACACTTGTATCACCATCTCTTCGCCGAACTAGTGCACCTATACAATCTACCATTGTATTGGATGTGTTGGGGACACAAGAGACTCTTTGTTATTTGGTTGCAGGGTTGTTTGAGAGAGACCATCTTCATCCTATGCCTTACACGGAGTGATAAACCTTAAGTCATCCACTTGAGGGAAATTTGCTACTGTCCTACAAAACTCTGCACTTGGAGGCCCAACACAGGTCTACAAGAAGAATGTTGTGTAGTAGACATCATGTGGTGAGATAACCAACAAGTGTTTTCATCATTCTTATCATAAGAAAGGACAAGGGTGTAGTTCATGGTATGTAGGCATAATATGATAGTAGAACCAAAGACATTAAGCTCAATCAAACAAGCATGCATCACAAGTAAGATATAAAAATCTCCAAGATTAACAAGCATAGCATGGTTGCACTCACTACAAGTGAATATGAGAGATGCAACTATTGGAGACAAGAGACAATGATCAAGATAAATCATGTGATAGGCATGAACAGATATGTCATCAACCCAATGAAACAAGCAAGAATATATCATAGGTGATGGGACAAAGCGAGCAATCATAGTGATCAAGTCATGCAAGCTAGTAGTGCGAAGATGCAACAAACTAGAGGTAATCACGGTCATCATGACATGTGGGAAAATAGGGAGTATACATAATGCACATGACATATCGCAAGCATGAAGACAAGATGTGAGTAATGTATCAGCATTGTATTGGCAAGAAGTCCTATGTAAATAGCAATGGAAAATCATGACTCCCCCAACACAACAATCGACAATAGCATGTGGTAGGAGGTAAACATGGCAAGAGCAACAAGTATCTCCACCAAGCATGCAAATACACATAGGAGTAGTATAATGGTGAATCATGGGTAAATGCAAGCAAGGGTCACAATTGCATGGCAAAGGCATAGAAGGAAGCATAACATGCAAAGCGAACATGGTAAAATGGGCATAAGGTGACAACTAATATATAGCCCATAGTTGTGTGAGAACCAAGTAAAGGTAATGCGCGAAGTTCTTGCAGGAATGGAAAAGTGGTAAGGACGATCCACGGTATCCCAAATTATCGTTGCTCTCAAGAGCTCGTTTTGTCGACTAATGGGATTGTGAGTTCGATGAGTGTTCGGAAGAACCTACACATAACAAACGCAAAGGAAAAAATGTGTGTGCGTGGTATATGTACACGTCATCCATTATGATGCACACGTGCATGTGTTGGTTAGCACAAACTAGCCAATGCTCAAATAAATGAGATGCATGATATAAAAACATGTCATCCATCATGATAGGTTAGTTGTTATGTATAGCATAATGGAGACTCAAATTGTGTAATGCATCACTAGCTATATCTAGAGCATTATTATGAATGGTATGCATATGGTTCACACTAGGGATGGAATCATGCAATACACAATAATTTTCATGGCATGGCATATGAGATGAATTCACAAATTTTGCAAAGGTAGCATAGCAATATCATCGCAAGAGAAACAAAATCCAATAACCATCATCTCGTCATCTATGCCATAAGTGCAAATGGGATTTATTATAATGGGGCATGCATAGTTACTATGTTGAGATTGTTATGATGCAATATGGGAGATCTCACTCATAGGATATGACAAGTTTAATGGATTGTCAAACATGACGTGACCGATAGAATTTTCACATGATATCCTATGGAGCATAGGATCACAACTAGGCAACTCAACATGCTCATCATCATATACATCATAAATGGGTGGCACATCTAAGCATGTAGAAGACATAGTATGTGGTGAATCCATAAGGTGATCAACATCATGCAAGCAATCGATGTCAAGATAGTCCACTAGTTGACAATTGAAGTAATATCACCTATGTTACCTTTAGAGTCCACTCATGTTTTGTAGCTGAGGTGGTAAAAATTGACGCTTGGTCAATAGCTTCATTAACTTGATGGTACCATGCGGGGTGTGCATCTAGCGTCCACCATGGCCATTAGTTTGTCCATTGGAGGTATGGACACATCGAGGATTGGCACTTCATCTTGTAGGAGATCTAGAACCAAAGAAAGAAACACACTCAGAGTAGAGGTTAAGTCGTTAGAAATCATACACTACAAAAAAGACACATCCGTGACATTTTGTCCTGAACGAAAAGTTTTTCTGTCATGCTTATGACACTTCTATGACGATAATTGTGACAAAACCACGTATCATCATAGATGTGCCGGGCTCCTACTTCTATGACAAAACTCATGACAGAAAATGGGATTTTCATCATGGGTGGGTTGGGTACGCACCTGCATGACATTCTTTGGGCCGTACATGAAGGGAAAAATCATGGTAGAGGCGAGGGCGAGGAAAATTTCGGGGAGTTCCCGGTTACGGTGGGTGGTCGGGGCCGAGCAATGCACGGAGGTTTGTGTGTTTCTCTCATACACGTACGCGCTTGTGTGCAAGGTGTTGGGCTATAACTGAACCCAAGTGAGGCATTCGCTTACTGAACCCGAGCGATTGCACTAGCTACGTTACTAAACCCGAGCGGTCAATCTCTTCGCTGTTAACTGAACCTGAGTGATTCCTTTGCTACTGCTGCTAACTGAAGCCGATCGAACCTGATGCCTCTTGATGAATAGTGACCATTGTTGGGGGTTGGATGAACAGTTCCCGGTGGGGGTTGGATGAACAGGACCCCGTGGTAGTAGAGGCCGCCGCCGCTGGATGAACTGGACCCCGATCGAGGAGGCCGCCACACCCGAGCTGATTGGGTGTGGATGAACAGGACCTCGTGGAGGCTCCATGAACGGTAGCCTATGGAGGCTTGATGAACAGTAGCCCATGGATGAACAGTAGCCCATGCATGAACAGTAGCTGGTGGAGGCAGGAGGAAGGTCGCAGTGGATGAACAGTAGCAGGTGGAGGCTGGAGGAAGTGGACGGTGGATGAACAGTAGCCCGTCGAGGCTGGAGCGAGGCAGTAGATGGTGGATGAATAGTAGCCCGTGGAGTCCCGTTTTACAGTATGCCACACCCCTCCCGATGAATAGGACCCCATTTCGATCGTAGGCGCTCAAAGACAAGTTCATTTCCTCCGCCTTGCGTTACGCCACACCCCTCCCGTCAACAACACCCCGTTTCGACCATACACTACTAGGAAAACCCTTACCAGTAGTGCTGGTTTTTTGGCAATTAGTAGCGCGGGCAGGCATGCTACTGCTACGGCGCTACATCTATTTTCTAGCAGTAGTGCTTGTTTGAACCAGCGCTACTGCTATCTGTATCTAGCAGTAGCGCGCCTTTGTCCATCGCTACTGCTAATACTAGTATCGTGTCCCTTAAAAACGCTACTAGTAAGCAGCACTGCTACTACTCCAATAGCCCATGCTACTGCTAGTATTTTTTTATGTTGCTGTATTCGTATTTTTTCAGGTTTTATACAGTTACAACATACACATACACTGGAACTATATGAAAAAGGAATGTCTCATCATCATCATCGAAGTGGTACAACATAGTCTCATCGTATCAACATAGTCTCAACACAAATGATGCCGATCTCATCATCATCTCGAAATAGCGATACAAGTTAATGATCACATGTCTCTTACATTGTCACCATAGACACATGTTTCATCATCTACCTAAACTAAGACATACATGATAAGAGCGATCACGATGATCAAAAGCGGTATGATGTAGTAGTTTTTGCAGCGGCGCTGGTTCTGAATCCCCTGTTGTGCTATGAATCTCAAGTAACTAGCTTCGGCTTCCGCTCTGCTATCAAACCCTTTCTGGCTTCCGCCGGAGAAGCCAGAGACTTGGGCCTGACACTCTGGCCACTCATCATACACACCCGGAACATGCCCTACATACACGGCATACCACTTCCTCGCCATCGTTGATCTATATACCTGTCAGAGATGCACATATATATACCATGAAGCGAATTCAACAAAATAGTTATGAAATAGAAGCAACATATATAGTAAACATAGTTAACAAATTTCATCGTACCGAAGGTAATTAACTAGAGCGCGGTACCATACATCTAATAGTTTCGTCATACTGAGAGATTCGAAGTTTCGTCGTACAGAAAGTAACAAGTAACTAAACAGACACATTGTTTTTAAGTAGTGCACTCTTCCCATCTGTCCATATCCGGAAGGGTGCACCCAAGCTTAGTGAAAGGCGTCATGTCCTGACGCTGTAGGGCAATGCGGGTTCGGACATCAGCTCACGATATTGGGCCGCTGTAGAACATCCCATTCTCTTCGAGGACATCTTTGATGATGATGGACGCAATTTCCTGTTGGATCCGGTAGAAATCATTTCGAAGTCGATTATCCGGCACGACTCCAAAGGCTTCGGCCCATCTCTGGATATGGGTATCGGATAAAGATTTCATGCAAAGTGATTGCACATCCCTTCTGTACTCCATCATTAGATGGATGACGTAGAATCCATCATTCTCACTTATTGCCGGTTGCTGGATGCAACAGAAGTCAGTCTTGTGGATGAAACAAAGCCCGACCTTATTTGTTTTTTTGCATTGGATGTAGCCACCCCGCATGCTGAAGCCCAGCATAGCTCTGTCCAGAACATATTTTATGTGTGTGTAATATTTCTTCCATATGTTCTTCGACGGGTCCAAATATAGAGCGCAGGAGTAACGCGAGTAAAGAACAATGAGAACGGCACGACACCCCCTGCTGTGCAAAATACACGATCAAGTTTAGCCTCCATGCGTGCAAAGTAACTATTGAAATACATGAAAGGATGTATGTGTTATAGTGCTATCCGCGGATGACTTACCTAGGATGATAAGGTAGGAGCATCGTTTCTTTGTCCTTATTGCTGAGCAAGAATTCTTCGATGTACTGACTCGCATATTGACGGTTGGCATCATTGATTGACAAGAAGCCCTCATGCATGTAGTATGGGTCCGCGACTGCAAGACCTGTTACTTGCTCTCTCCTA
Source organism: Triticum dicoccoides (assembly GCF_002162155.2). Lineage (NCBI taxonomy): Eukaryota > Viridiplantae > Streptophyta > Magnoliopsida > Poales > Poaceae > Triticum > Triticum dicoccoides. Next base: position 175,615,481 of record NC_041380.1, read on the forward strand.
ACAATTTAGTTCATGTGCAACGCATATAGGCAGACGGAGGTAAAATCGAGTGTCCTCATTTGAAACATCTTGAAGATGTAATCAAACCTCAGGAAGAAGAGGTCCGCGGGGCATGTGTGGACATACATCTTGCAACTGCTCGGCACATGAACCATATAAAGTGGGTATCCTGGATCATCCAAGGCGAGGAGGCTTCTCTCTGTCGAAAGCACATGGTCATGGAGTCTCCTGAGATCCCCTTCTATGGCAGCAAGTGCATTTGCCGGTACCATTGGCTTTCCCACGACATGGATTAATGGTGCATGTTTCATCGGTACACGGTCAACCTTGGTCGAAGGCGGCTGGCTGCTAGAACCAACATTGCCAGCTTTATTGGATTTTCTCGCCGCCGGTCTCTTCCTCTACTTCTTCTTCGGCTCAGGTGCTGGTGGGTCTGTTAGACCCTCCTTGAGCACCACCCCTAGTGTTGTCGGGCTCAGCTTTGGACGACTCTGGCTAATCAGTTGAGCTTGGGTGGAGCCTGCATCTAGAGGCGTGTCCTATGAGGATTGCATGAACAAAGACTTCTTGCACTCCCGAGGACGTTCCGGCTCTGGTACATGCATCTCATATTCATATGGTTGACTCATTGTTACTTCGTAGTTAAAGGCAGTATTGAAATACTGGTTAGGGTCATTGTCGGCCTCCTCCATGTCATGAACCCTATCCTCTTCCATGGGGCAGATGGCATCATCTGCCGGCGAAACAGTTGGCCCTCCTTCCTCATGTCTCTCGATCTCAGCAAGCAACATAGACGATGGTTGTACTTGTGTAGGTGGTGTTGTGGTCATACCTTCCTGAGGTCCCGTTGGTGTGCTCCCGGCCAACTCGACACGAAGAAGATTTTTTGGCCACAGGATCGGCCAATTTTTGCATTGCCAAAGCTGCATGGTGGTCTCGTCATCCTATCCATCGGTTTGTATCGGACGAGGGAGACCCTCGTAGCCTGCTTTCACACTCGCCACGGAGACCCTTAAGGCATTATCAGGCATCTGCCTGCGGTGAAACAATCGATCCTTAGGCTTCACTATAGTACCCTTCCCCACATCCACCAACCCGCCCTTCATGTTGTAAAGGAGGGTGCACGGAGTGGAGTCGGCCTACAAAGCCATATACGTGCGGCATCAGAGATCCAAAAAAACGGAAATTGAATTAATTAGTTGAGTTGATGAAGGTGCGACGACGCGTATTTACCGTGAGGGCGTCGAGCTCAGCCAATGTCGACGTCCCGACATTCAAGCCAGAGACGGAGCTAGGGCTCCTGTGAGAGCTGGGTGCAGGAGCAGGTGCTGGAGGAGGTGCAGGTGCGGTTGCCATACTAGGTATGGGTATGGGTCCGGTGTTCATTGAGTTGCTCCCGGTGAAGCTGGGCATGGGAAATTCACTTGGTGGCGCGTTTGGATTTTGTTGCACCCATGTGACCACTGTTGGAATCAAGCTTGTAAAGGCAGCCACCATATCAGATCTACAGGCAGCGATTATCGCAGCTTTGGTCTCAGCTTTTGCTTTCTGCATCGCCCGCGCCACCTTCTTGTCGATAGTTACTTGACTGAACTTCTTTCTCTGTCTTTTGGCCACAGGGTCCTTGTTATAATAGTACTTCCAAGTGGCCCCATCCCTGGCGCCATGCACACGTCCATATTGTAGCCGCTGGCCGGGCGGGTGTCCCATCATTATGTTCATGGCCCGGTTGAAAGGAGTGTCCCACTTGTACTTTGCCGACTACAGAGTCGACTGTGTCGACGAGTCGCTCTCGGCCGCAAGCTTGTGTTGCTCTCTCTGCAAAATGTGACGTGAATCATTTACGAATGCGACTAGAATGTAGTAGACTTCGTTGATCATAACCTAACATGTAAGGTGGTAAAAAGAATAATTACCAGTAATCTCATGAATTGCCTAGTCGGCCCATTGGTGAAAAAAACCTTTTTCTTGGGGTCCCATGAGAATCGGGCCTTGATGAAGTCATGCTCCTGCTGGTCGGTGAACTCAGCCAATGGGTCTAGGATCCCCTGACGTTCACGTTCTGCGTCCTCCTTAGCCCACACTGGCCTCTTTCCCATGTAACCATGACTTCCAAGGCGGTGGTTCCCCATGTTCTTTACCTGCAGCTGCTTGCCTCTCTCCGAGCTGGCCTTGGCAGCTTCTTTAGTGCAAGTCTCCATGAACCTTTCAAAGTCCTCTATCGTAATTTTCGGATTGGTTGCAACAATCTTGGCGTAGGTTTCATGGTCTACTTGAACCACCCTTTTCACCCTAGTTTTCCAAGCGCTCAATGCGTTGCTGAACTTCCCTAGGGCTTTGTTGTTGATTTTTTTCATGCCCTCATCATCCCATGGGTTGACATTGTCATTCCGACTGGGGAACTGGAATCTTGCGTGCAACCTAGTTAGAAGCAGCTTCTTCAAATGTTCATCCTTTCGTATTTTTGTGGTGTTGATGTTAGAGGTATCCCGTAGGATGCATCCTAGTTGGTTGCCGTAACACGCTGCCACTTCTCGCGGCTCTATTGGCTCAAAATCGCCAGGGTGCACCGCCGTGACCACCATTCTTCTGGTGCAGAGATGATTTGGGCGTCGTGTACTCTTTTCCTTCTGTCCCTCACTGGCTTGGGAGGTCCCACCTTCTGTGCTGCAGTTAGGAACATCATCAGCGCCAGTCTCAGTGCCGGTGTCGTTGGTGGCATCAATGTCGGCGCCGGCACCACCACCGTTGTCATCCGTCATGACAAGGTGGTCCGGACACCCAGCTTCCTATCTCTCCCGATCCGCCAGAAAGTCGAGGTAGGCATGTTCTTGACCTAATTGGGACTGAGAACCTCCGGCCTCATCGGTGTCGGTCATGTTTCCTAGGGTTCAATGTCGTAGTGGTTTAATTATCGAGCTTTATATAATAAAGTGAATAATGACCAAAAAAGTGACCTTTGTTTTACCGGAAATGTCGTTTCATTCCTGGAGCGACAAATCTCGAGCACTCGATATGTCCAACTTTCTAGCACAAGTCATGCCGAAATTCACGGAAAATTTCAGCATGACCTTTTCTAGAAAGTGCACATATAGAGCGCCTGAAATTTGCTGGAATGGAAATGAATCAACATTTCCTGCAAAACATAGGTCACTTTGTTGTTGCTGACATATACACAATCATGAACATTGCTGCCCAACATATACACAATCATGCATCATTGTGAACACTTTAACAACCACATTATGAACACTCCCGCTTGCATCATTATGTGCTGACATATGAAGAGGGAGGGAACAGGGGGTGGCGCACCTCGGGGTCGGGGTCGCCAGGGCAGAGGGGGCCGGGGTCCTTCTCCTCCTCGTCGATCTGCGCCTAGTTTCGATCTATATATAGAGAGAGAGACCAAACTCTAAGTTAAAAATCCTCATTTTCAAAATGGACAGCAACTACATAAGCTAATTTTCAAAAACTATAATTTTCATTTCCATTTTCATTTAAAAGCAAACTCTAACAGCAAATTAAGCTAACTAACACTAACTAACTATCACTGGGCTAACACTAACTAACACTAACAATAATTAACTAACTAGCACTAACAGCAAATTAAGCTAACTAACACTAACAACAATTAACTAACTAACTAACACTAACACTAACTATGCGGGGGCATACCGGAGCGGGATGGGGT
>NC_041380.1:175619667-175686291 GCF_002162155.2 Triticum dicoccoides
AGAGAGAGCTAGGTCTGAGGGGTCGGAGAGGAAGGAAGAGGGGGCGGGGGGGCATACCGGAGCGGGATGGGGTCGAGGCGGGGCGGGGCGGGGCAGGCGTTGGCGGTTGGCGTCAGAGGGGATCGACGAGCGGCGGCGCGAGTGAGAGAGACAGAAAGAGGGGGGCTAGCGGACCGGTGCTATAGCTAAATTAGCTATAGCGCTTGTTGGCAAAACACGCTATAGCTAAATTAGCTATAGGGCTTGTTGGTAAAACGCGCTATAGCTAAATTAGCTATAGCACTTGTTGGCAAAACGTGCTATAGCTAAGTTAGCTATAGCGCTTGTCCAGAAGAAACACGCTACTGCTAGTTTTTTTAATTTTTTTTCTTTTTCTTAGCTATAGCGCTTCCCAGGATAAAACGCGCTACTGCTAATTTTTTTATTTTTATTTTTTTATTTTTCTTTTTATTTTTTATTTTCCTTGCATTTCATTTTCTACAACTTATTAGTTCCTTTTTCTTTTTTGTTTCATTTCATTTTGTAAAACTTCCTTTCTTTTTCTTTTTCTTTCATTTGCACTTTTCTTTTTCTTATCTTTCTTTTGCACTTTCCTTCCTTTAATTTGGTCTGTCGTTAGAGCAATACCATTGTTACCCTCCGGATAATAATTAGTATAATATATACTACATGATTTGACCGCTAACACCGGTATACAAAAAAGACACACACAAAATTTGGGGATTAGTTTGTCAGCTTGGGCGACGACGACGCTTTAGACTGATCTTCTTCCCTCTTTTGTTCATTGTCGAATAATTAAGCCCATGGTCGTGACTTTTCCTTCTCCAGGGATTACAGTCTTTTGTAGGTAATGTAGTCTTCATTCTTCTTTTGACATATGTTTCGTCGTCATCAGCATCATCTTCCCTCATCGGATCACCGTACTGGTCATAGTCTTCCTTGTTGGCGACTCCATCCATTCCGGCGATGCTCCTTTTGCTTCTCCTCACGACAACACGGCTGGGATTGATCAGATCAGTTATGAAGAAACATTGTGTCAAGTGTTTAGCCTGTACCCATGGCTCATTTTTGGCGATGGCGTTGATGGTACCGCTATCATCGGAGTCGGGTATACACATGGTAGTGAAATGTCGGTTTTCTCTGTGTACATTTTTAGCCCATCTGACACGGAACATCGTCGCGCTATGCAATCCAGAGTAGTTAAGCTCCCATATCTCTTCGACCCTTCCGTAATATCTTTCAATTACATTCCCGGTCATGGCTTCCATCGTCACCCCTGAGTTTTGGTCGTCACTGTTTATATCTTTCTCCTCCGTGTAGAATGTGTATCCATTGATATCATATGCTTGATAAGTCACGAGGTTGGTCGAGGGGCCATGTGCTAAGGCGTATATGAGTGTTCCGTTCGGACAACCCTCTTCCGGGGGATTAGCCAGAACTCGCTCTTTGAACCAACACACGAAAGTGGAGTTGTGCTCTCTAATAACTTCAGCGTCCGTCCTGTGCACCCCACGGTCATGGTATTTCTTTGCGATGGTCTCTTTGTGCAGTGTCACGAAACCTTCTAGCACATCTAGTTGTTGTAGCACTACTAAGTTTGCCCTGTCAATGTCGTTTTGTCGGCCCGAGTGTAACACATTCAAATCCCTATGACCGTTGGTGTGACCTTCGCCTTCGAGCCTTCCACAGTGCTTGTTGACGGGAAAACCAACAACACGGTCTTTGGTCAGATAACTCTCACAGAAAGAGATGCACTCTTTGGTCAGATATCCCTGGGCTATGCTTCCATCTGGACGGGACATGTTACGAACGAATCCCTTGATGACCCCATTCATCCTCTCGAACAGCATCATGCTATGCAGGAATGTCGGCCCTAGGTCGATGATGTCGTCCACGATGTGGACACATAGATGCACCATGACATCAAAGTACGCGGGCGGGAAGTACATCTCTAGCTCATTCAGTATGACAATGATCTCTTCCTGTAGCCTATGGAGTTGCTTCACACTGATCGACTTTCGAGAGATAGCATCAAAAAAGTGGCATAGGTCAGTAAGCGTCTCATGCACATGTGTGTCCATAATCCCTCTAAGTGCAACCAGGAGTAACTGCATCATCATCACATGACAATCGTGAGACTTCATCCCACTGAACCTTTTTTTCTTAGTGTCCAGATATCTGCTTATCTTCCCACAGTATCCGAAACTAACTTTGATTCCGGCAAGGCACTTGAACAATTGATCGACCTCCTTTGGATCTAAGGTGAAGCAAGAGGGGGGGCAATATTGTTCTTCCTTCTTGTTTACTTTTTTGCCCCTATCTTCCCTCTCCGTCTCCGTCTCCTCTGACGACCTTTTACTGGGCATTTGGAGATCTTTCCTGATTTTCAAAAATTCCAAGTATTTTCTTGCCTTCGGCCCATCCTTGGTCCTCTCCGGCATGTTCATCAATGTTCCAAGCAAACTCTCAAGGATATTTTTTGTGATATGCATTTGATCAAGGCTATGAGGCATGTCGAGTATGGGCCAGTATTCCAAGTCCCAGAAAACAGATCTCGTCTTTCATACCTTCAGCAGGGGCTCTGGCGCCTTTTTCTTCGTCTTTCCCGGCGAGGGGCACTCTTTCCAGTTCTTCAATAACTCATATATTTCTGCACCGCTACGCTTACGTGGAGGACCTCGATGCTCAGCCTTACCATTGAGTAGATCTCCACGCTTTCTCCATGGGTCATCCTTCTCGAGCCATCTTCGATGCCCCATGTACATGATTTTCGAAGACCCGCCATCTTCGATAGCTGCAGAGAAGTTGTATCATCCATGCACCTCGTGCATCCGCAATATCCGTGGCACACCTGGCCGGAGAGATAGCCGAAACCGAGATAGTCCTGGATCGTCGTGATCAGCGCGGCTCTCATGTACAAATACTCTCCTTTGCTTGCATCCCATGTCTTGGCTGGCGTTGTCCATAAGGTCTGTAACTCCTCTTTCAGTAACCCGAGATACAGATTTATATCATTTCCCGGTTGTCTCGGCCCTTGAATAAGCATAGCCATGGTATGTATTTTTCCTTCATGCACAACCAGGGGGAGGTTGTACATCCATACAAACACGGGCCATGTGCTATGATTGGTGTTCTGGTTGCCAAATGGATTCATACCATCACTACTAGCGCCAAGCACAATGTTCCTTGGATCATTTGCGAAAAATCAAATTCAGCATTTAATGCTCTCCACTGGCTAGCATCTACGAGGTTTCTCAGCTTCGGCTCATCTCCGTCATTTGGCTTCACCCTCTCCGTGTGTCAGCGCATAAGCTTTGCTTCCTTAGGATCTACGAAATACCGCTATAGATGCGGAGTGATCGGAAAGTACCATATAACTTTCTGTGGAGCTTTCTTTCCGGCCTTTTTATATCGTGAAGCATTGCACTTTGGACAGATGGTTTTTTCAGCATGCTCGTTCCGATATATGATGCAATCATTCATGCATGTGTGATATCTAATATGTGGCAGATCAAGAGGGCACATGATTTTCTTTGCCTCCTCGACACTAGTAGGACACAGGCTTCCCGCGGGAAGAACCTTCTTTAGGTACTTCAGAAGCTCATCCAGGCTTGTATCTGTCCATTTGTTTTTTGCCTTCATCTTTAGAAGTTCTAGTGTGAAACTCAAGCGGGTCACCTCGGGATTATTGCAACCATCATACAAAGGTGTCATCGAGTCTACCTCTAGTTGCGCCAGTTTGGCCTCCTCTCTAGAAGCAGCTCTGTCGCTAGTCGTCTTCTTGCGAAGCAGGTCTCGGACATGCAGGTCCCGCATGGCTGAACTTAGTAGCGACGAATACGGTGGCGTGTCCGCGTCTTCTCCGCCTTGAACTGCCTCTTCACCATCGACATTTCCGAGGCCGTCTTCCTCTTCGGGCACATAATCGGTCATCTCTTCGTCTGGTGGCCCCATGTCGTTATTTCCCGCCCCGTCGACGTCCGCATCATCATCATCACCATCATCATAATGATCATCTTCACTTATCCACCAAGTATGGCCATGCATGAAACCATGCATGAGCTGGTGCGCATTGAATGTACCACCCTCAAAGGGGTCAAGCCTGAAAATTCCTTTGCATTTTCGACACGGACATAAAACATCCTTCAGTCTTTTTTCATACATGTCGTCCACAGCGGATTGCCAGTATATTTCCTCCATTCTGCGGTATGCCAGGCCCCGTTTCGACTGTTCCATCCAAGCCGGTTGGCTCCCGATGAACACGATGCATTTCTGACCCAGTCTGTTGCCTCTCGATGAACAAGACGTTTCTCCATTCCGACCCAGCTGGTTGGCTGCCGATGTATAGGATGCGTTGCTGCAGTCCGTTGCCTCTCCATGTACACGAGCCCTGTCCGTACGTATGCGCGAGTAGGCATTCAAGACCCCGCCCGTACGTACATACGTGGCCGTATTTTTTGGCATCTGGTTGTACGTATGTGTACACAATTTTGACTGGACTGCCTAAACTGCTATGTCGGGGGCTCTACTACTACACGTGCCGCTGCTTGCTCGGCCACAGTTCATCATTGCAGAGAGACCGGTCGACCAGTATGTACGTACATGTTTGTGACCAGACAGACAATGCTACGTACACTTCAAGTAGGTGGGTCCCAGCTGTCAAGATAAGGACGCACTTCCTTGCATGCAAAGATATAGGTGGTGGGTCCTGGCTGTTGGGGGGAGGAATCATTTTTATTTTGCGAGTAATAAGGAGGCACTTTCTTGCATTTGAAGATGTAGCTGGTGGGTCCAGCTGTTAGCCTTACAGCCTAAAGTCCTCTTTTGATTACTCTCGTTCGTTGACCTCATTGACCATGAGGCGCCGAGAGCATCAAGGTGGTGAACGAGAGTGAGGCCTAGGAAGAGAACGGCGCGGAGCCAGAGAAGACGAGGTAGGTGGATGCCCATGCGGAGGGGAGTACGAGGGTTCACTAGTTTAGCTGCGACGTAAGGCTGCCATCGCCGGAGAAAAATAGGGGGTGTGGGCGAGTAGAGGGATGGCATGGCCAGTGGTGGCAGCACAGCCGACCATGGGAGGCAGTAGCAGGCGGTCCAACCAACGCTGGTTTCAGCGGCTGGAGCAAGAAGATTAGAGATTGAAGAAACAGCGCGACCGTTGGATGTTAATCCAACGGTCACTGCTGCTAGAATTGTTTGTTGACTAGGTTAAAAAAGCCCTGCGTACGTGTCAACTTAGTAGGCCCACAGTCAGCCTCCAAATCAGGTGGGTCCGAGCTAGCAGGGGATGAATCATTTTTCTTGCGCGTAATAAGAGCCACTTCCTTCCGTGTGAAGATGTAGCTCGTGGGTCCCAGCTTTCATGGGCGACTTTTTTCACGTAATAAGAATGAACATCCTTGCGTGCGAAGATTGTAGATGGTGGGTCCAACCTATTAGGGGGAGGAATCATTTATTCCCGCATAATAAGGAGGCACTAGCTTGCTTGCGAAGATGTAGCTGGTGGTTCCCAGTTGTTAGACTCTCGACATACTCCATACCGGCTCTCGTTGTTGACCACGCATCGTCGAGTGGACCACAACGGAGGACAACGGCGAGGCCTAAGATGGGAATGATCTGGAGTCATGGAACAAGGGGCACTGGAGTCCCTGGCGGAGGGGAGTACGAGGGACTAGTTCGGCTGCCGGGTGAGGCTGCCTTCACCGGAGAATAGCAGAAGGTGTGGGAGAGTACAAGTATGACCTAGCCACTGTTAGGAGTAGGATGGGGCGGCGAGGCCCGCGTGGTAGCACAGCCGGCCACGGGAGGCAGATGTCGACGCTCTAGCCGATGATGGTTTTGGCGGCTGGAGCAAGAGCAACTAGATTAGATACTGAAGAAGCAAGATCACCGTTGGATGTCAATCTAATGACTACAGATGTCGGAATTGTTTGTTGGCCTTTTGTTTTAGACCATTAAATCGTTTTGTTCACTAAATGGACAACACCTTTCACAAGCTTCGTCTAGTGGGCCAACAAAGTCAGCTTCGGAAGCTGTGGCGGAATGCAACCCATTTATTTAGGTTTTACAGCCCATTTAATTTTGTTTGCCAATACATCTATTTCCTGGGCATTGACTCAAAAAATAATCTATTTCCTGGGCTGGGTAAAAATAATAATGTCAATTTACTATTTATGATAATTTACAGTACATTTGATTATTTATTCAAGTACACCTATTTTATTGGGTTGGGTGAAAAATAATATTGCGTACATGTAGCCCATTTATCATTTCTGATAATTTATAAGCCATTTGATTTTAGTAGAAATGGACCCATTTTCTGGGATGGGTGAAAAAACAATGATGGTCTGGACTGAGCATTTTGTATAAAAAATAATATTGAGAGAGGAATATTATTAAAAAATTAAGTTGGCTTGGTAATTTTATAATATAAAAAAAGGAACTAAGTTGTGCATTTTATTAAAAGAAACATAGGCTAGGCTGCGCTTATTTTAGGATCTTGGGTACGACTGTCAGCCCAGTTGCATTGTTGATGTTCAATGAAAAAGGCATGTGTAGTATAGTACAACTTTACATGGCTACTCAACCCACATTCAACGACACATGAAAAGGCCCAAACAAGGCTTCTGTACAACTTTTTGAAGTCACTAAGCTCAGTTAATAACTTAAGAAAAAGTTAGAGTACAGTGGAACCTAATTAAAAGTTGTCACGAGCGAAGAAATAATTCAACGGTCCCACTTGTGTTTGTGTGAGAGAGAGACAGAGAGAGACCCATTGGTCGATGCTCGTAAATGCATCTTTCAGCCATATGCATTGTTGATGCTCGGTAAAAACTTACATAGTTGACACAATCATATAGAACATCATAGCACACTGAACTTGCATACAAAAGTTTCACGCTGGCGGCACAATTAGGGTGGAAGCAATAGATCGCTACAGGTAGGGCTATGTTGAAACCAACAAACTCGTACATAACCGTTCATCGTCTTTATCAATGACGGGCAAATATCTTGAATGATGTGCAAAGAAAATAGATAGACAACACAATAAATTCTGCTAGCACATTAAGTAGATGTACACCCCTTTCTAAAAAAAGTTCAGGTACAAAAATAGAAGAGGTCACAATCAAATGTACTAGCACATAAGTTCTTCACACCGATAGCTTAGATTTAACTAGTATGTGAGAAGATTCAGTTGTTACCTCAAATTTTAGCACATCCAGGAAGCCAACCCTGTCTCTTATTCCAAAGAAGCAGTGGCCTCTGCCGCGCGATGGAGTACGGCCTATGCCATCCATCGTTGCGAGCAGCACGGGGAAAGTCTAACGTTGACTCCTGTAATGGACATCGTCGACGGACCCTGGCACCAGCAGCGGCGCCAGGACTTCGATTGATGGATTGACCACTTCTTCGAAATGCATGAACACTCGATACAGGTACATACCTAACCCTATCCATGACAGCCTTGGTGGCAAACAATAGTACAACCCCGGTTCCTGCACCGATATCTCAACACCAATCACCTTCAGTATGGTGGACGGCTTCTTCATCCATGCCATAACTGTCAGAGCCTAGCTGTCTAGAGGAACAAACATACTTACGAGCTCTCCTCCTAGGTCGTTGATAAGCTCATTCATGGACTCGCTGTTCCAAGCACATCGAGGCATGCAGCGGAAGGTAAGCTTTGTTAAAAAAATCAAGCTCAGAGGGCACAGAGCCCCATCTTGGGTGCCACCGATCAAAGCTCACCAGTGTGCCATCATAGAACAAATGCCGGGAAGATTCAAACACACGACTGCGAAATGAAAGTTGTCTGAAACCTGACGAAGAAATCAGCCAGTGGCGGACAGACTTCGATGAGCAAGTCACTTATTTGGATGCCGAGCGCAATGCCAAGAGCTTTGACATGGTCATCCAGCGAGATGGGAGGCCGATTGCCATTGATGGTTACCATCAGCACTTTGCCGGCAAACTGGTCATCAAGCGCCGCCATGCCATTGTTGACCGACAGCACGCAGCGCCCGAAGGCAGGACGGACCTCAGGATCTCTGGCTTGGAGATCCGCATTGACCGGCAACATGATACTGTGCTTGAGTACATGGAGTACGGGAGGGGGATTTGGGAAAACTGGAGTAGGAATCGAGATTCCAGAGGTAGGGGAAGGGCGAGAGATTGGGGATGAAAAGGTAGCATGAATTTCAAACACGCGCCAATATGCTCTCGGCGCACAAGCGCACGAAAACACCGGTGGTGCCCACATGTCGGCCTAAGAGTCATTTTCTTTCTTATTTTTGAGCGCACGACCTGAGAGTTATAATTGACCTGTTTGGCATTGCATTACTACTCGGCCCATATTCAATGACACCTCACTAGCCCAAACAAGTGTACATCATCGAAAAGACACTGAGCTCAAATTATAACTTAAAAAAAGGAGATATACTCTGAACACTAGAGAATGGTGATGCCCTCATTTAGCCCACCAGTAGTTCGAGACAATAAATAGTTCAAAACAACGATATATACAACATTCAAACACTGACTAGTGACTACTACTAACATAAACAGCAAGCCATGATTGTTCATAAGAAGTCTTTCTACACCACCAAAACGCACCCATCTACAGCGCTCAGGCTCTTGTGATCCAGAAGAGAATGACATTCTAAATAGAGGCGACTATTACATAGTAAGTGTGACATAGACGAGGATAACAAAAGAGAGAACTACCCATCCAGAACAAGCACCAAAGACAACAAGTCATTTGAAGAAGGATGATCCAACACCATCATAATTTGCAGCCCCGCTTCAGCCACCAGTGATTCGAAGACACCAAAACTCCACCCTTTTGATGCAACATCCCAATTACCTATCAACTTGAAGGCTTGAACCACATCACTTCCTATCGGACTTGAGACATCCAAGGATCAAAGTTAATCCAGATGCCTTTATCATTCTACCTTCTTTTGGCTGTAGGCTATATCGTTGACAATCAGGGGAGTCTGCTCCCAAAGTCCTAGGGCTCACCGTGTAGACATAGCTTTCCCTAGAAAAAAGCCTCTCTTCCATCAAGGTCCTTTCCAATGGTGATCTCCTGGTTAATCGGATAATTGAGTTCGAGAAACAAAGAGTGTGAACCAAGGCTGTTTACCCACCTCCAACTCAAAAATCCTGAAGGCCCCAACAAGCTGGTATCCTGCTCATAGACGTAACAACCACTGCCTGGATACTCACGCATTTCATGGTGCTTGTACATAGTGGGTTTTTTGCAATACTGGCTCATGTGTGCGAATGATCATCAGTCTTTTGTCATTGTATGATCGAGCGAGGAACCAGTTGTGCTTCCCTGTTTTTGGCAAAGGTGGTGTGATTACAAAGGGCAGTAATTGTAGGGACACTGCATCATATCAAAAAGGATGGGCATTTTTAATATAAGATCGGCATTGTTCAAAGCATGAGTAGGATAATGCAAGAAACATCATTGACCTATCCCTGTTGGAACTGATAGGAAAATACAGGGAAATGTATATTGGGTTCGAAAATATAGAAGTGACATGCATGGTTATACTCATGTTATCTCGCAATCGATTCTTCACACGAAAAAACCATGTCATGCATGTCATGTAATCATGTTCTGTCCTCACAAACAAATTCTTCAGGGAAACTAACAGACCATGCATTGTTATATACTCATGTTGTGTGGGCAAAAATTTTGTGAGGATATTATTCTAGCCATTGATTGCTGAAGGGCGAATATAGGTATGTACACATGGTAAGCATTGCAGGATTTCACTACTTCCAAATATAGAGTTCTCCATATGGACATTTACTTCCATAATGTATGGTTAGATGAAACCTACAGTGTGATGCATGTTTCTACATCATGAAAATGAGGAAAATAACATGTCTATTGAACACACTCATATTTAGTACCACCTCCGTCCCAAAATAAGTGTCTCAACTTTGTACTAGCTCTAATATAAATTTGTACTAAGCTCAAGACACTTATTTTGGGATGGAGGGAGTAGTATATAGATTACTATAAAGTAAGGAGAATATACATATCTTCCTAACCGTTTGATTATTCAAGGGTACAAATTGGCTGCAATGACATGGTCACAATCACATGAATTAACTCATCCCAAATATAGTTGATTTACGACGTCTCTAATACATTGCCATAGTTCTACTCAAATTCTGCTCAAACAGGGATATGCCAATCATCAGAAAAAGTTCAAGCAATGTCATGGCGTTATCATTAAAATCAGATGAAAACAACTTACACGTGCCATCCCAGCAATACGTGGTGTCATCTGCTTTGTTGATCATGTAGATGATGCCATCGTGTTCAATAGCCTCACAGAAGTGTGTATCAGCTTTGACGATCCACTGCGAGGTGAGTCGTCTCCAGCTAAAGAAGGCACTGATGGAAAGATAGGCGAGTCCGCGGTCGAACAAGGCAATTAGCTTGAAGTCTACGTAATCCACATATCATGTGGGCACTTGGCAGATGACAATCTTTTGCAAAACAACGTCCGTCCAACTAACGTGGTAATCTAGATGACTTGGACCGCGATGGTAAAACCCTACATAATCCAATAGAGGAAGGATAATTTCATGGGAGCTGTGGAAGTTCACGAGCACCAAATTTTTCCCATCTTCTCTGATGGCAGCCATCCAGTGGGAGTTCATGCCGACCTAGTACATACCCGCCAAGAAGTTTCGGGCGATGGTGATCGGATTGAAGTTGAGGGGCATGATGTACAGCGACCCACTACATACCTGTAAAGAAGTTTCGGCTAATAGAGGTTGGATTCAAGTCGAGGGGCATCATGTATGCCTCCATATCATGGTGAGCAAATCTCACTAGACTAGATAGCAGCAAGCAGGGTTTCTTGAAAAGTTGAGGCCTCGCTTCGACGATGGCTGCGTGCATGTCCCTCGAGCATGCAGCCAGCCGCACGACGCTCAACATATCCATACACGAACAACGGAGGTCGAGGATGTCACTGGGGAGATTGCTCCAATCGCGACTCATATGGATGCTGCGCGGTTCGCGTTCGGCCATGGTGGAGTTTGGAAGGTGGGGTTTTTGGGGGCTTTATTATGAGGGATAAGGCTCTCGATGTTGGAGCGGCTAGCGAGGGAATAGTGATACTGGGGGAGGCGAGCGAGGCGAGGGTACGTGGGGGCACAGTGAGATGATGAAGAGTGACCTCAGGATCTCTGGTGAGATGGAGATGGAGATGGAGATGGAGTGGTGCTAGGGGAGAGGGAGATGAGGCGAGGCATGCTATACATCGGCAGTGACAGTGACTGCACAATGCACAAGGTGAGGCTGACTTTGGTAACCCAAACACGCTGCCTTGACTAGTGTCACCTCGGGCGCAAGGTCTTGTCATTTCACTGTGAGGACCAGATGAATAATATTTTGACCACCAAGTGTGTCATAGTTGTACTACTACTAGTAGTAACATACGGAGTAGTACTATATAGCGGAAATAGGTCTCCCGTGCTAGCATGCCTCTGGGTTCACTTAATCCTCCAAGTAGCATCCATATTGCAAGCAAAACCAAATTATTGTGCATGCGGAAGCGTGAAGAAGGGCTTTTTCTTTTTTAGGATAACCACATATTCCTTAACCAGAAAAGGTTGTGCGTCGCAGGCACACGCCAATATCAATCTGAACCAGCTATGACACATTTTTTGTGTGCAAAGAGATGGATATGTTTGTATATCTATTCGTCCACCCAAGAGAGTTTTGTGTAGGTCCCACCTGTCAGGAGGGATGCAGAAATAAAAGTTTATCATAAATTGTTTCGCCATGGTGATTCAAAAGAGTGACCTCAACTAACCAGTGGCACATGTAGCGATAGAAGGATGGGCACGTACACGGACATGGCCCACTCCTCAGTATGCTACCCTCATAGTCTTTTCGTTTTGCTGGTTGGTCTACCTAGCCATCTAATCAACTCTTTGCATGCCACTTCTCCCATTTACTTCTCCATCGGGAACCGATTTTCCTCGGCTATTTCACCTCTCCGTCATTTGCATTCAAACCCCACTGGATTCACATCCTCCTGGAGTAATTCTGAAGCCCCTTTAAATAATCATCTTCTTTAGGTAGACTAACCATTCTTTGAACCATAGCCCTCTGTGCCAGCAGTTCCAAATGGCGAAAGAGATCCATATGCAGGTTTTTAGCATCAAAAATGTCTTCATCGAAGGCTCGTTGAGCATAGTTGCCACCGTCACCGACCACCGAAGGGTTTCTCAGGAGTGGATCAACAACGTATCCAACTCCCTTCAAAAGGTGGAGATGACTGTCGTCGGTCTCAATGCAGAGTACACGGAACATGCCACTGGGAAGATCCAACATGTCGTCGTCCTTCAGTTGTGCCTCAAAGATGAAGTTTTGGTGTATCACCTCATACACGCACCTTCCATACCAGGTGAGCCCCACGATTTCATGTCTCGGGAGGACATATACTCCTGTGGGGCAGCCATCAAAGGGTACAAAGAGAAGCTGGCGTCGTACAAACTTGACTTGAAAACATCGCTGACCTCCAAACCAGAATTCATGTAGATGATTGAGATGAAGAAACACCAACCCTATTCGACATAGCAAATTTTGTGCTCAGAACAAATCTTTAGAAGGGTGACGAGACGCTAGGTCGAAATATGCTGCCCTTGACCTATGAGCGGATAAAATATGCTGCCCTCGATGCCTGAGTGGGTTTCGAGATAGCTGCAAGGTCGAAAGAGCCTATTGCAAAGCCGTCTCCCACAGAAAGTGAGAAGAAGAAGAAGAAGAAGACGAAGAATAAGAAGACGAAGAAGAAGAAGAAGAAGAAGAAGACGAAGACGAAGAAGAAGAAGAAGAAGACCAGTAGCAGGGAATTATAGATGGATGAACTATTTCCTCTCTTGTAAAAATTATATTTCCTCTTTGTGTACATTGATACAGATGAACAATTTCGCTGGTGTGCATGTCTTTGGAACAAGTGTACTCTTTGTGCATTGATATAGGTCCGCTTGACTATCATGAACTATTTATCCGCCTAGTTTTCTCTACTACTACTCCTTGTAGTGAGCGGTATGCAATGCATGTGTCAGTAGACATGACAGCTTGTCTATGGAAGTTGAACCAAAACGACCATCATGTTTCTACCACTACCACACGTGATTCCCATGACACGGCTCCAACCCACGGCACCACGTCTCCCGACATGCACGTCACCCCTCTCGGCCCCACTGCTCCTCCACCTTTGTGTGCATGACATGTGGGCCAGCTGAACTGCGGCGACCATCAAGTTTCTACCACAGCCACACACGATTCCCATGACG
This sequence comes from Triticum dicoccoides, assembly GCF_002162155.2. NCBI lineage: Eukaryota > Viridiplantae > Streptophyta > Magnoliopsida > Poales > Poaceae > Triticum > Triticum dicoccoides. The sequence goes on from NC_041380.1 coordinate 175,633,009, forward strand.
CCGCTCAAACCCATGACACCACACGTCCGCCAATCTGCGCCTCACCCCTCTCGGTCCCACCATCCCTTTGCTTTTATGAGAATGACATGTGGGCCAGCCGCATTTAGGGTCCACATTTCATTGACTGAAAGGCAGGTCACTAAGCCGCTGAAGCTCGGTCCCGTGGGCCCCGGGAGGGAAATATAACTCCTGCGCCAAGCCTTGTGGTGCTCCTGCAGTACGAACTTGTGCCAAACTCGGAATTGGTTTATTACTACTACCAATGTGTCGGCCCGTGCGTTGCAATGGATCCAAAGTAGTAGAATTATACTTGTTCACAACCTTGAAATATAAACACTCTAGTTTTGATATACATATATTAGTGAAAATAAATTATGCTGCACTGAAGACACATTCCTCGGGTTGTTTTGATGATGTGAGTGGCGGCTGTGGCTGGTTTCACATGGTCTAAGAAGAAAAATAGAAACGGAAGTAGCACAATATGTTGGAACATGTCGGAGGAAAGATGGCAGGAGTAGTACAACAAACATCACATGCGCACCATATTTTGAGAAGGGTTTAATGTAATTTGTGTGAAATGGGTCTGTGTGGATGTACGAGTAGTACATCCATATCATTGACATTCATGCACACAACAAACATTTGTGTGCACGATTTCACCCTATTTTCATATTCTGTTTGGGAGTGGATTTTATTTTTGTAACCAGAGCTCATTTTTGTAGTTGGTTTCAATTTAGACTATGCATGTATTATTGCGAGAGATAGATATAGAGAGAATATTTGTGTGACAAAGAGGGGGGCGAGGGAAGCGATACCTAACGAGAGAGGGGCATATGTGTGTTCAAAAGAGTGTGTGTTGTAGAGAGAGGAGTGTCCGAAAGGGAGAGAGAGGGTGCGTGCATGTGCGTGTGTGTTAGAGAGAGAGAGAGGTGCGTGTAACATCGGGATCGACAAGGTTATGAGGTTGCGGATATGGGAGAGCGATAGTGTGTGTGTGTGTGTGATGAAGGGACACACAGACAGCGTCTGTTTCCGTGTGAGAGAGTTGGATACACCTCGCAGCATGGCTGGCTACGGGTGGAAGGTTATGTGTGGTAGAAAGAGATAGTAGAGAGAGATGAATGCTTGTTTATTGCAAGGAGACCTAACTACATAGATGGGGGTAGCAATAAGAAGAAAATGGTGGTGTGCCTTTTTGTCATGGGATGGAAGAGAGACCAAGAGACATGCATCGTGTGGAGAGGTGTGTGTGTTTCAAGAGAGAGAGAGAGAGAGAGGTAGGCGTGGACTTGAATAATGAGATGGGTGCTCATGTGTATGTTATAGCGAAGGAATTGTCTAGGTGGTGGTCTTATGATGGCGACCCAATCCTTCAATGAGAGTGGGGATAAGTATCGATTTGGTGGATTTTGACATTGACAATCCAGCTATATCGTACTCGGTGATACAAATCAACAATTGTTACTAAACAAATCTTAGATGGACGATGATCTTTTCGTATGCACAAATCAACCTGAATAACGAGATCGAGTTCCTCCAAGCAACCAAAGAACCGGCTAGAACTAAGGTAATTCAATAATAATTGCCAATGTGAATTAATTAAGGATAATGGTGGGGTTGCTGGTACTGAACAAAACACGGTAGTCCTACACACACCCCGCAAATGCAAATTATAGCAAAGCAAAACAATCTGCACACAAAAACACGAGTTCTAACCTAGAAAAAGGGTAGTAGCCTTATTTATATCTATAGACTATATTGCTATATTTTTAATTTGTATAGTTATATCTATTTCTATTCCACTCCCTCCGTTTGTAATTTACTCTGAACATATATAGCTTTGACTGCAGCCAAATTTCATAAAGCTTGACCGAATTTGGTGAAAACAATATGAACATTCACACTAACAAATTTACACGGTGTGAAAATAAAAGCAATGGCGAATCAAATGATATATATTTGGTGGTGTATATGTTAATACTTTTTCCTACAAATTGTGAAAAGTATACAAAGTTTGACTTTAGAGAAACCCAATTTGCGGTATTATGTATTATATATTATATATTTATTATTTTTCCAGAGTCAATGTGTGTATTTGCACCTACACGATATAAACTGTTGACTGATGTTGATCCAATGATCTAGGTGGCTGCGATTCGTATCTACTATAACCTAATTGTACCCATACACGTTCTTCTCGAACAAGGAGCAAGACAGTGTGATCAATCCACACAAGAAGCTCTAAATAAGACCTCCATACGTGCCATGTGGCTTCATGGGTGCCCCCCACATCATATTATTCATACTGTGTTGACTGAAAAAAAGATAAATCACCCAAAACAAGATATTCCCATTTTTTGTTCCTACGATGCTGTGTCGTGCACGTACCTAGTTGTATAATGGTAGTAGTAGTACAAACTTCATAGTAGGAGTGGTACGGAGTGCTCCTACTCTATCAACGAGTCCCATATAACACCAAATTTCTTTGCCTTCGTGTTACATCTAGATCTTCCCCTCCCCGTTTGTTTTCCAGCGCGACGGGTGGGGTGTGGTTTGCCGATAGTCGGTTTTCTCAACTGGGGTCCCACATGGAAGTGAAAATGCTAGGCTACACACCGTCCCGAGCTATGTGGCGTGCCAGACGGACCGTGGAGTACTCCCGATTCCCGAGCGTGTGGGGGTGCGACGTGAACACGGTAGGCCTTTTCCTTTTAAACACGTATAAATTGTAACATTTGGTTCTGCGCGTGATTGATAGATAGAAATAACGATTGGAAACACTAGGGCGGAGCTTTTCCCGCCCGATAAGAAGGGTAGTAGCTAGGTTGGCGCATCGTCCATTTGGTCACATGCAGTCCCACATGTTGTAGTGATATAAAGCCTAGCCAATGCACGCTGACTGGGGGACCAGAACGACAGTGTGATATGCGATGGGGAAGGGACATGCTTCATGAACGTCTTCCAGTTTCTCGTCTTGAACTTGCGAACATGACAGGCATGTTGCACGAGTAGTTTTGAATTTATAAGTTCGGTCACAGTTTTTGAATTTACGAGTAGTTCGTATGTCAGGACCCCGATCCTAAGTCACACCGCTCTAGCCTGTAACATCTCATATCACTTTGCGGCCTCACGCACGGTATTCCCACGGGTGTCGCCTTACCATGGCCCGGAACCGTTGCGCCTTTTGGCTCATGTATATGATAGTGTTGCTAGCATCCATATGACAGAGAACCCGGGCCGACATGACTAGTCGTGAACCCAAAGTGGCACTAACTTGCGGGGACAGGCATACATGAATCAACATCAAGCATGTCGGTCAACAGCATATGAATCTGGGCTGTAACAACCGAGCTAACAGCACTCTGGTAAACCGGGTTGTAGCAGGCTAGCAGGACTCCGGATGTCTCCGCTTGACATTTCCCGGAAGGGACAGACACAGGAACAGAGTGAATCACATGCCGGCCAGTCTAAGTGTTCCGGAGGAGTAGTGCTGGGCTAGCAGGACTCCGATAAACCGGGCTGTAGCGGACTACCAAGGCTTAGTGGAAGCACCAGACTACATTTCCCCGTAAGAGAGGCTACCAAGGATAGACAACTAGGTTGTCGGATCCCACACATACCAAGCATTTCAATAACATACACACAATATGCCCGATATGTGCAAATACAACATGGCATCACAACATGACTCTACAACTCAAAGTATTTATTCATTAGGCTCCGTAGAGCGAGATATTACAAACATGGGTCTCATGACCCAACATTCAGAGCATACAAGTCAAAGCACATGCGGATTTTTAACATGTCTAAGTACAGACATCTACAAATGAAAAAGGCTAAGAAGCCTGACTATCTACCAGATCCTGCCGAGGGCACAAGATCATAGCTGAGGTATCAAGCTAAACGTTGAAGTCCACACGGAACTACTAGCGAGACTGAAGTCTCTCTGCAAAAACATAAAATAGGCAAACGTGAGTACAAATGTACACAGCAAAACTTACATCAGAACTAGCTACATATACATCAGTATCAACAAAGGGGGTGGTGGAGTTTGACTGCAGCAAGTCAGCTTTGACTGAGTGGCTATCCTAAACTATGACTGCAAGTAACTCTTTGAGGTGGCACACACGAGTCCACATATTCACCATATCAATACACCACTATGGATCCGCTCCCATCTCCCTACGGGAACGTCATCCATAGCACTCACGCTTATCTTGCGAGTTTTAGAATATCCACTTTCACTTGTCTATGAACTGTATAGGTAACCAAGTAGTCCTTTACCGCGGACGAGGCTATTCGAATAGATGATGTTAACCCTACAGGGGTGTACTTCTTCACACACGCTCTCACCACTTACCGCCGTTTACACGACATGTACTCGGCAACCTTCAAGCGGAAGCCCAACGAGGGTGTCGGCCACGGCCTACCTAAACACTCAAGTCTTTAGTCTAGGTTTATCGCCTATCCAGGTTCCATCCGCAGGGAGTCCGGCCGAGGTTTCCACATACGGCCCCGAACGATGTGTACAGGGTTCCCGAGACACCAAACGAGCGACTCAGTACACCATGCCACGGTGTATCTACCGCATCATAGCCCACCCCTAGGGTCAGCGCTACGCACGGCCGCCAACACATGTCCTATAAACACCAGAAACTAGTTGCAACACCTAGACAGAGGATCCATTGGTTTCGGGCCCAATGCATGGTAGTAACTGATTTTAAATCACACATATAGATCTCGGTGCTTAAGGACGGTTCCAATGAAACAACCCACCATGTACTCCTACATGACCTCTCATCGATACCTTTACCAAATCGTGTTCAACACACTTAGCTCACACACAGTAGGACATGTTCACAACTTTCCGATTCATCCCCGAGGAATCAGACCTGACACAACTCTAAGCAATAGCAGGCATGACAAACAAGCATGAATGAGTAGGCACATCAGGGCTCAAACAACTCCTACTCATGCTAGTGGGTTTCATCTATTTACTGTTGCAATGACAGGTCATGCAGAGGAAAGGGGTTCAACTACCGCATCATGTAATAGTTGAATCTTTGTTGTCCTAATGTAGTAAAAGAGAGCAAGAGCGAGAGAGTGCGATTGTATCGGAATGAACAAGGGGGTTTTGCTTGCCTGGCACTTCTAAAGATAGTATAGTTCTTCATCGGTGTCATCGAACTCATCGTCGGAAGCACGTCTATCGAGAGGGGACAAATACCGGCAACAGAGAAGGAAAACACAATCAATGCAATGCACAATATGATGCATGATCATGACATGTCAATATGATGTGTTTTGAGCTAATGCAACTAAAACCAGGGTGGTTTGAGCTTATTTGAATCAAAGATTCAAATACAAGCCTAAACTATGAACTCATATAAGTGCATTATCATGTTTCATCTAGAAAGCAAGGTTAGGTTGCTCTAACATGCATGAAACTAGTACAGATGGATAGATTGGATTTTTCTGATCATTTTTCATATATAACTTATTTCATTTGGAGTTATGGTTGATTTATAGGATTTTTAGAAGTTTATAACATTTTCTGAAATAAATAAACCATTTAAGATTTATTTAAATTCCAGAAAAGAATTACCGCGTCAGCATGACATCACTATGACGTCAGCGAGTCAACAGGGGCAGTCCTGGTCAAACCTAACCAGTGGAGGCCGCATGTCAGTGGCTGTGGCTTTAATTAAGAAGGTTAGGCATAAACCATGGATTAACTGGGTAGTGGGTCCAAGTGTTAGTGGCACAGTTTTTAGTTAGCGGGAGATTAACCTCTAACAGTGGCAATTAGCACTAATCATAACCCTACACTAATTCAGTCAAAGGCCGGCCCCACATGTCATGGACACGGGGGGTCCCGCCGTGTTCAAAGTGGGTCAAACCCACTGGCAGTTCGCCGTCGGCGAGGTCAAACGCAATGAGGAGCTGCGGTTTTCGCGCTCCGGCGACCTAAAGGGCGATCGAGGCCATCTGCGTGTTGCTGATGATCTTGCGCGTCAAACGGTGCAGGCGGGGTGTGCTGGGGTGGCCGGGAATGACGCTGGCATCGAGCCAGGCGGCGGCCGGAGTTCGGGCGAGCTCAGGAGGGTGGCTGTAGGGCACGTGGGGAGGAGCTGGTGGTGGCTACGGGCTCCTGGGGAGTAGGGGAAAACGATGACTCATGCGGGAGCGGCTTGTTCGGGCTCTGGCCACGGCGGCGCCATGGCTGGGCAGCGGTTAGCTTTGGCTTCGGTCGAGATGACGGCTACGGAGATCAAGAGGCATGGGGAGGAGGAGCAAACGACGGCGGAGCTACAAGCGGTTGCAGCAGGCGTTGAAGCGGGCTCGGGGGAGTCCGGGTTGCTGCGAATCGACGACGATGGTGGCCGAAGCCCGAGGTGGAAGACGACAGCGATGACGACGTTGCTAGCCTCCCAGGGGCGCGTGCTTTAGTGTGCGACTCTACAGCGTCGAGGCGGAGCTCGTGGGGGCATTGGCCGGGCGTGGGGATGCTGGTGGCCACGGTAACGACGAGCAGCGGCGACGGCTCCGCTCGGCTTCGGAAGAGAGAGCGAGAGCAGAGGAGAGGAAGGCCACGAGGAAGAGTGAGAGGGGTCAGGGGGTTGCGTGGCGTCTCCCAGAGGCGTCTAGTGGCGAGTAGGAAGCAGGAGGTGGCCGGCGCGTGCGTGCGGGGCGGGCACACGCCCTACGTCCTCCTGGCAAGAGGAAGAAGATGAAAGGGGAGGTAGAGGTGGGTTGGGCCGGCTAGCTACAGTGCTCGGCCGGTTGGTGGGCTGCATAGGTGAGGCCAGGTACGATTCCCTCTCTCTCTTTTATTTTATGTTTCCTATTTTCTTTAACTCTGTTTTGATTTGATATTTAACCCAAATTTTCTGAGCTTCTGTAAATTGTTGTATGGACTAGTGACATTAATATAAAGCCCCACAACAATTTCCAGAATTATTGGATCATATTTGAAATATATCAAATATAAATCCAATGCAAATAATTATTGAATTAATTCCAAATGCCGAAAATAAATATTTATGAGCTCCTGAAAATATTGGTTTGAATTTTAGCTCTGGCCAATATTTTCAAAGAGAAACGTGAACATTTTCTTAGACATATTTGAAGCAATTTTTATCTTGGTCATTTTCAGAAATGATTTCTGAGGCTTTCACATGTCCCCATTTCAAATTCATTGAAATTTAAACATGATGCACACATGACTAGCTAGTCTAGGTCATAACAGAACTAGGGATGTGACAACTCACCCCATTGTCTTGCTCTGAGAACTCCAGTCAACATGGCAACAAGAGGAAAAGGAAACTATATAAGGATCGATCTTCTCGAAGATTGAACAACTCAGGATCAACTCGCGGAATGAGACATATCAACATCTCTCGAGCTGAGACATTCAAACACACCTCGGAAGGGATGGAAGAACAGATGACAGGGTTGAATTTGGTAGGCAACAATTCCACGCTTGAGAAGATGGTGAATGGGGTCAAGTAACGAGGAGATAATTGCCATGATTCCATAACGGGACACCTCAGGGGAGGTGACTCATAGAATTATTCCCTTAAGTGGCAAAAAGAATTACTTTTGATATCTAGATCATTGAAACTTTTCACACCAGCCTAGGGAAAATCACAATTGATCGTTTCAGAAAGTTCGAAGAATTGACATACTCAGACTAGGATGGATGATGTGGACTACCTTGTTGAAGACAACGCAATGGATGACTTTTGCCTATATCGGAAATGGATGGGACCCATGGTAGGACCACTTTTGAAGGTGATCCTGACCAGAAATTATGGAGAAGGGTAGTCCATGGTTGAATGGCACAATGACGGTGCAAGCTAGGAACAAAATGCTAATGCTGGGAATGATTCTAATAATTGGGAGAAACTCAACAGTAGAGAGTGATTCCACTGTTTGAAAGGTTATGGCATAATCGAAGAAACTGAGAGTGGATCCCAATTCATGCCGATGATAAATCTTAGTGCTTGCGCGTGCTCTCAAGAACTTGAGCATTTCCTTATTCATCAAGGTTTTACCAATATCCGTGTCAAGGATCCTGGCAACACAACATACTGCCATGATGAATAGTGATGGACGATGCAGATGCAAAGGGAGATAACACCTTCTCAGATTTCTCCTTAGCGAGGCCAGGGAAACAAAATATGATGATCGACCGTGAGACATTTAGCACTTTGCTTCTAATGTTCTCCTTGATGTGCTAGCGTAACCCATTTATTGATATGGCTTGGTATCTAGAACATTAGGTAGACGGTTGGACTTCGGGAGCGCTAGAATCCAAATGGAATAACTATGGAAGTAAATCCAACGGAATCCTTATGGAAGGTGGCCAAATTTCTCAATCAAGATACTACAATAATGGGTCTTTCGGCTGGGTGTGTTGGCCAAGACATCCACTTTACCGGGTTACAAAGGGACCAATATTATAGTTCTTGGGAAACGTTCCAACCATCACACCTGCCTGAGATTCAGATCTGGTTGGTGTCAGGATATTCCAGACTCATCATGTCTGAAAGGAAGGATTGCAACAAAAATCGACGAGATGACGTTGCAAGATTCTTAGGAAATGAACTACGATAGCAAGCTCCGAAACATGAGCGGTTTTGCTATAACAGGTGAACACGCTGTCCTAGACAAGCATGACCACGTAGTAGTCTTATAATAAAATCCTACCAAGTTCAGGTTGGGAACCATCATCGAGGATAATGAAGTCCTAGCATAAGTCATGATTCTTAAGAAGGAACTTCTTCTCCTTGAGAAAATCAATCAGTGGCTTGGTGTGCTAGGGATACATATAGAATGAAGGTTGCAAGTCTCCAAACCACAGAATACTTTGCACGTGTGCATGACCGGTTTGGGATGACTCCAGAGGAAGCAACATTGACTTTCTCGAATTCATGGCGGCAACTTGCATCAAATGCACATGAATTATAGGAACTCACTTCTTTCATCCAAACATATACTTCATGAACGGAACACGAAGGCATTGCTTACAAAGTTTTCAACACTAGGTTGATGTTCAACATGAATCATGGGGGAGACAAAATGTTGCTGATGGGTTCAACAACAAATCATAAAGATTTCCATGAAGATGGAATTCCATAACTATGTGAGCAAAGTGATAGAATTGGTCAGACCAAAAGATATAATGGTGTATGCTCAAGGGATCAACCACGAGTAAGACAACATTACGAACATCATTGGTTCTGATTTGATTTGACGATAGCCCATACTCAAGTCAAAGTTTTGACAAGATAATAGATTCAACAACTGATCACGAGGACCAATCGATGAAGATATCATATTTCTTCAATACACACACACGCACAAAAGATATCCCTTAACATGAACTAAGTCAGACAAGCTTTTATCTTCCAACTCTCCAAGTTGTTGTTTGGCTTAACCAACTCGCTCAGGGGTATCCAACACAGATTCTTGGATAATGTGTGATTTGGAGGAAAACCAACATGACAACGAACTCAACATAACGGTTAGGTGACAACCTGGTAATACTTCTGAGAAGATATTCGGAACATCACGAACCACCGATATGTTACTAAGCTCGAGAAGAATCTTGCTTTTCAGAGCAAGACGATATGATCAAATAAGTAAGGGATTGAATAATCCTAACATATTGATCGAAGAGTGCACCAGAAATAAGGACTAGGTAGCACAATCTATCTTAGAATGATGATTCATTAACCAACATGCTAAGAATGAGAATATTGTCCCTTTACTACCAAGCAACAAGTTGCTCGGAGTATTGATTTCACACATCACAATTCACTTGTCGGCATTCTGGTTGCAACAACACAGAGACCGAGGAATGAAGAATGGTGGCGAGAAGTATCACTTCGTCAAGAATTCATAAGAGGTGGTGCAATTCTCATGACAATCCCAATGTAAAGAGGGTAACACTCCAAGGTGGAACAGAACCAAAAGCTGGATTGGCATTTTGATCTGCAATACAAAACTATTTTGACCCAACCTTGGATATGGATGAGGTACTGGAGTTTGTTTCTCCTAGTCATTCCGGAATAGAATGGCTTGACATACCACAAGAGTAATAGGCATCGATGAACGAATGCACGCATACTCTTGACTATCAATTGATAGAAGAAGGTCAGAAGACAACTAAAGAGGGACAACTCAAAGGAAGATATAACTTTCTGAGTTGTGGATTCATGGATTAGCATGTCGAGCAAAGTTCAACATGTTTCTTCCGGATAACCCATGCAGAAGGTAGAACTGGCAGAGTCACAATAAAATGGAGAACTCATCAAGAGCACTCTTGTTGTGACCTCTTGGTTCAAAAGAACTTCTGCCAAGAATGGTGCATGGTATTTGGAAGAATGATATAACACGGACCTCGAGGACTATCGCAAAGGTTACTAATATCCTAAAGGTACGAGCAACACTATCAACACGAGTTAAGTAGAGTGAGTCTTGGGTCCAGAACCCAGGAGTAGAATACCTACTACTAAATGGCATCCCGGGATGCTTTCGAGAATGACGGCCAGAATCATCACACTAGGAATATAAAACATGGCTCGATTACTAAGTGGTTCTCTAAGACACCTAGGGTCATAATATTAGCTCCAACATATATGTCGAGGTAGTAGAGTACCTCAACTCACCGATTAGTGTGGTTGAACTGGCCCAAAGGGACATCGGGAATGGAAAGAAGGGATCTGCATATGCATCGGACTACTTAGAAACCTGGGATGACTCGGACAGCATAACAGCTGTAAATACTCAAAAAGATTTGAGACATCCTGCAAGATGGTGGCATGACCACTCGACATCACAATATCAAGGTTCTGAGACCGGCTATGAACATACGGAAGTAGTAGAAACTGAGCTGAGACTTGAATCCATCAATCCTATAAGTCTATGGATTAGTAACACATCATCCTGATAGATAGATGAGAAGGCCTAGTTCTTAATCCCCGTAGAAAAGAAGAAGCTGACTCAGATCAGAAGGCACAAGGTATAAGGAGTAAAAAGAGCCTTACGTTCCCTTCCCAAATCAACTCCCTTACATGACTAAAGCATTTCTAGACACAACTTCGACCGGTTTGGCTTGGTAATCCTATAGCCAGTCAGGCTCTGATACCAAAGCTGTCAGGACCCCAATCCTAAGTCACACCGATCTAGCCTGTAACACCTCATATCACTTTGCGGCCGCACGCACGGTATTCCCACGGGTGTCTCCTTACCATGGCCCGGAACCGTTGCGCCTTTTGGCTCACGTATATGATAGTGTCACTAGCATCCATATGACAGAGAACTCGGGCCGACATGACTAGTCGTGAACCCAAAGTGGCACTAACTTACGGGGATAGTCATACATGAATCAACATCGAGCATGTCAGTCGACAACGTATGAATCCGGGTTGTAGCAATCGGGCTAACAGGACTCCGGTAAACCGGGCTGTAGCAGGCTAGCAGGACTCCGGATGTCTCCGCTTGACATTTCCCTGAAGGGACAGACACAGGAATGAAGTGAATCACACGCCGGCCAGTCTAAGTGTTCCGGAGCAGTAGTGCTGGGCTAGCAAGACTCCGGTAAACCGGGCTGTAGCAGACTACCAAGGCTCAGTGGAAGCACCAGACTACATTTCCCCATAAGAGAGGCTACCAAGGATAGACAACTAGGTTGTCAGATCCCACACATACCAAGCATTTCAATAGCATACACACAATATACCCGATATGTGCAAATACAACATGGCATCACAACATGACTCTACAACTGAAATATTTATTCATTAGGCTCCGTAGAGCGAGATATTACGAACATGGGTCTCATGACCCAACATTCAGAGCATACAAGTCAAAGCACATGCGGAAGCTTAACATGTCTGAGTACAGACATCTACAAATGAAAAAGGCTAAGAAGACTAACTATCTACCAGATCTTGCCGAGGGCACAAGATCGTAGCTGAGGTATCAAGCTAAACGTCGAAGTCCACACAGAAATACTAGCGAGACTGAAGTCTCTCTGCAAAAACATAAAATAGGAAAACATGAGTACAAATGTACCCAGCAAGACTTACATTAGTATCAACAAAGGGGGTGATGGAGTTTGACTACAGCAAACCAGCTTTGACTCAGTGGCTATCCTAAACTATGAATGAAAGTAACTCTTGAGGTGGCGCACACGAGTCCACATATTCAGCATATCAATACACCACTATGGATCCGCTCCCGTCTCCCTACGAGAATGCCATCCATAGCACTCACGCTTATCTTGCGAGTTCTAGAGTATCCACTTTCACTTGTCTATGAACTGTACAGGCAACCAAGTAGTCCTTTACCGTGGACGCGGCTATTCGAATAGATGATGTTAACCCTGCAGGAGTGTACTTCTTCACACACGCTCTACCACTTACCGCCATTTACACGACATGTACTCGGCAACCTTCAAGCGGAAGCCCAACGAGGGTGTCGGCCACGGCCTACCTAAACACTCAAGTCTCTAGTCCAGGTTTATCTCCTATCTAGGTTCCATCGGCAGGGAGTCCGGCCGAGGTTTCCACATACGGCCCCGAATGATGTGTAGAGGGTTCCCGAGACACCAAACGAGCGACTCGGTACACCGTGCCACGGTGTATCTACCGCATCATAGCCCACCCTTAGGGTCAGCGCTACGCACGGCCGCCAACACATATCCTATAAACACCAGAAACTAGTTGCAACTCCTGGACAAAGGACTAGGGTGGTTAAGAAGCCGAGAGGGTCCATTAGTTTCGAGCCCAATGCATGGTAGTAACAGATTCTTAAATCACACATACAGATCTCGGTGCTTAAGAACGGTTCCAATGAAACAACCCACCATGTACTCCTACATGGCCTCTCATCGATACCTTTACCAAATCATGTTCAACACACTTAGCTCACACACAGTAGGACATGTTCACAACTTTCCAATTCATCCCCGATGAATCAGAACTGACACAACTCTAAGTAATAGCAGGCATGACAAACAAGCATGAATGAGTAGGCACATCAGGGCTCAAACAACTCCTACTCATGCTAATGGGTTTCATCTATTTACTGTTGCAATACAGGTAAGGCAGAGGAAAGGGGTTCAACTACCGCATCATGCAACAGTTGAATCGTTGTTGTCCTAATGCAGTAAAAGAGAGCGGGAGCGAGAGAGTGGGATTGTATCGGAATGAACAAGGGGGTTTTGCTTGCCTGGCACTTCTGAAGATAGTATAGTTCTTCATCGGTGTCATCGAACTCATCGTCGAAAGCACGTCTATCGAGAGGGGACAAATACCGGCAACAGAGAAGGAAAACACAATCCACACCATGCACAATATGATGCATGATCATCACATGTCAATATGATGTGTTTTGAGCTAATGCAACTAAAACCATGGTGGTTTGAGCTTAGTTGAATCAAAGATTCAAATACAAGCCTAAACTATGAACTCATATAAGTGCATTATCATGTTTCATCTAGACAGCAAGTTTAGGTTGCTCTAACATGCATGAAACCAGTATAGATGGATAGATTGGATTTTTCTGATCATTTTTCATATATAACTTATTTCATTTGGCGTTACGGTTGATTTTATATGATTTTTAGAAGTTTATAACATTTTCTGAAATAAATAAACCATTTAAGATTTATTTAAATTCCAGAAAAGAATTACCACGTCAGCATGACATCACTGTGACATCAGCGAGTCAACAGGGGCAGTCCTGGTCAAACCTGACCAGTGGGGCCCGCATGTCAGTGGTTGTGGCTTTAATTAAGAAGGTTTAGGCATAAACCATGGATTAACTGGGTAGTGGGTCCCATTGTCAGTGGCACAGTGTTTAGTTAGCGGGAGATTTACCTCTAACAGTGGCAATTAGTACTATTATAACCCTACACTAATTCAGTCAAAGGCCGGCCCCACATGTCATGGACACGGGGGGGGGGGGTCCCGCCATGGTCAAAGTGGGTCAAACCCACCGGCAGTTCGCCGCCGGCGAGGTCAAACGCGGTGAGGAGCTGCGGTTTTCATGCTCCGGCAACCAAAAGGGTGGCCGAGGCCATCTACGTGCTGCTGATGATCTTGCGCGTTGAACGGTGCAGGTGGCGTGTGCTGGGGTGGCCGGGAATGACGCCGGCGTCGAGCCAGGCGGCGGCCGGAGTTTGGGCTAGCTCAGGCGGGTGGCTGTAAGGCACGTGGGGAGGAGCTGGTGGTGGCTACAGGCTCCCGGGGAGGAGGGGAGAATGATGATGCGTGCGGGAGCGGCTGGTTCGGGCTCTGGCCACGGCGGCGCCATGGCTGGGCGGCGGTAAGCTTCGGCTTCGGTCGAGATGACGGCTATGAAGATCGAGAAGCATGGGGAGGAGGGGCAAACAATGGCGGACCTCATAGCGGTTGCAGCAGGCGTCGAAGCGGGGTCGGGGGAGGCTAGGTTGCTGCGAATCGACGATGATGGTGGCCGGAACCCGAGGTGGAAGACGATGGTGATGACGACGTTGCTGGCCTCCCGGGGGCGCGTTATTTGGTGTGCGGCTCTACGGCGTCGAGGAGGAGCTTGTGGGGGCGCTTTTCGGGCATGGGGATGCTGGTGGCCACGGTAACGATGAGTGGCGGCGATGGCTCCGCTCGGGTTCGGAAGAGAGAGCGAGAGGAGAGGAGAGGAGGGCCACGGGGAAGAGTGAGAGGGGTCAGGGGGTTGCATGGCGTCTCGCAGAGGCGTCCAGCGGCGAGTAGGAAAGCAGGAGGTGGTCGGGGCGTGCGCGCGCGCGTCGGGCACGCGCCCTTCGTCCTCCTGGCAAGTGGAGGAAGACAACAGGGGAGGTAGAGATGGGTTGGGCCAGCTAGCTACGGTGCTGGGCCTATTGGTGGGCTGCGCTGGTGAGGCCAGGTATGATTCCCTCTCTCTCTCTTTTATTTTCTGTTTCCTATTTTCTTTAACTCTGTTTTGATTTGATTTTTAACCCAAATCATTTTATAAGCTTCTGTAAATTGTTGTATGGACTAGTGACATTAATATAAAGCCCCACAACAATTTCCAGAATTATTGGATCATATTTGAAATATATCAAATATAAATCCAATGCATATAATTATTGAATTAATTCCAAATGCCCAAAATAAATATTTATGAGCTCCTGAAAATATTGGTTTGAATTTTAGCTCTGGCCAATATTTTCAAAGAGAAACATGAACATTTTCTTGGACATATTTGAAGCAATTTTTATCTTCGCCCTTTTCAAAAATGATTTATGAGGCTTTCACATGTCCCCATTTCAAATTCATTGAAATTTAAACATGATGCACACATGACTAGCTAGTCTAGGTCATACTAGAACTAGGGATGTGACATCGTAGGTTGGCTCGAGCATCATACAGAAATTACGAAGTTGATGCAAAAGGGAAGCACAACTTATAAATTGACGGAGGGAGTACTAGTTACAGACTTACAGTGATGCATATAATTGACGCCGAATGTGGGCAAAGGGAATAGACATGTCTTTATCGACTAGAATGACAATGCAATAGTACAATAAGAATTAAGGCCATGACGACGCGATCGCAATGGTGATTATTACAAGAGGCAAGAAGAAAGATGCATCCATCAATGACGTCCTCCTCCTAGACTTAGTGCGCCAGGCCACCGACCGGTGGCTGAGGAGCAGCAGTTTTTGTGGCGAGGTCAAGGTGCTTCTCAACAAAGGCGTCCAAGGCTTCCAGCCGGTTGACGAAGGCCAACGTCGTAGAATCCTCAATGGCCTTGTAGATGCCTATGTACACGGTTTCCTCGTACACGTGGATGTGTACGTTGATGAATTTTTGCAGGGCGAGGGTCCTAGCGGGGAGCACGACCTCGAGGTGGACATTCTTCATTGCGTCGGCGAACAGTCGCAGGGCCACCAGTGCTTGAAAATTTTTCTCACCATGCAGGCCGATTAGGGCAGCACGAAATGAGGATCCTATGCATGCAAGCTAGAGGAGTACAACGATGTCGTCCACGAGCTTCTTCACGATGGTGAACTTTTTGATGGTGGCAACGATCATCTTGTCCAACTCAGAGTCGTAGCTGGCGTCGATGATGGCCATGAACCAGCCGATCGCCAGCACCCTTTGGAGATGGTCCTCGGTGCCATGTTGTAGGCCGGTGTCATGGACCATCTGGCACGGACCCTGGCCGGTCGATCGCATCGCCGCCACGGTTATGAAGTGAGTACTGCTACACTTAGTGTACGTGCGTAGGTGTGTACAATGTGGTGGATGCATTGGAATGGAGGGCGCCTTTATATGAGTGCAAAATGCATTGCATTCACATCGTGCTACCTCCTTTCCGCGTCCTACTCCCTACTTCCCTCAGCATGATACTAATTGAAGGAGGATGCATCATTGGTCGTTCAATATTACGGGAACCACTATCCTCTCCCTCGTCTGCATTAAAGCCGTATCGGGAACTGTCTTGGTTTACTCAATATATTTTTACAATCCTGGTTTACTAGTAGCTGTCAAATCTAATAGTACTGTGCCACTTGTTGCACGCCCGGCTGAACACGCCTCCTCGCCTCCATCAAATGCTCCCGTTAAACCCGCATGCAAACCGAGAAACCTACTCCGGCCACACGTCCGTTCATGAGCGGGCCGGAATTAAATGCAATGCCGGCCGAGCTCCTCCCGTTGGCCCTTCCAAGTGTTCCACCATGGAAAGGTGCTAAGCATGCCACATAAGCGAAAAAATGACATGGCATAACAATTAAGAAGGAGAGAGAGCACTTTGGTGACCCTAGGAAGAACCAATGCAAGCACGTGAACCTAGGCAAACCACTTAAATGAGACAACTTGACCAATGCATGAAAGACTTTAGGTGCTAACACATTAAATAAAGTGAGCTTAGCAACAACAAGTTAAGCACCTATGGATTGAGTAGTTAAGTTGCTAAGATATTTAATGCACACCTCATCTAAGCACCTTTACATTGGAAGAGGCCTCGCCGGCCAAGCTCCCACCGTCCACCATCTATTTAAACGAGGCCAGACAGCGGGCAAGAATCGCATCCCTCCGTCGCTCCCCCATTTCTGATATGTCTCCAACGTATCTATAAATTTTTATTGTTCCATGCTATTATATTATCTGTTTTGGATGTTTTATATGCATTAATATGCTATTTCATATTATTTTTGGGACTAACTTATTAACCTAGAGCCAAGTACCAGTTTCTATTTTTTTCCTTGTTTTTGAGTTTTACAGAAAAGGAATATCACATAGAGTACTAACGCAATAAAATTTCACGATGATTTTTCTTGGACCATAAGACATCCATGGAGCTTGGAGGCCAGGTCAGAAGAGTCCCGAGGACTCCACAAGCCTCTAGGGCGCGCCCTAGGGGGGCGCCCCTAGCTTGTGGGCCCCTCTAGAGTCCACCGACCTCCCTCTAAGTTCTATAAATCCTCAAATATTCCATTATCAATAGAAGCGTCCACCAAAATACATTTCCGCTATCGTAACCTTCTGTTCCCGTGAGATCCCATGTTGGGGCCTTTTTTGGCATCCTGCCGGAGGGGGATTTGATCACTGAGGGAATCTACATCAACCCTATTGCCCTTTCGATGAAGTGTGAGTAGTTTACCATAGACCTACGGGTCCATAGCTAGTAGCTAGATGGCTTCTTCTCTCTCTTTGATTCTCAATACCATGTTCTACTCAATGTTCTTGGAGATCTATCCGATGTAATCTTCTTTTGCGGTGTGTTTGTCAAGATCGATGAATTATGGATTTATGATCAGCTTATCTATGAATATTATTTGAATCATCTCTGAATTCTTATATGCATGATTTGATATCTTCGTATTTCTCTTCGAATTATCGGTTTGGTATGGCCAACTACATTGGTTTTTCTTGCAATGGGAGAGGTGCTTAGTTTTGGGTTCAATCTTGTGTGATTTCACCCAGTGTCAAAGTAGGGTAGTGAGACATGTATTGTATTGTTGCCATCAAGGGTAAAAAGATGGGGTTTTCATCACATTGCTTGAGTTTATCCCTCTACATCACGTCATCTTACTTAAGGCGTTACTCCATTCTTTATGAACTTAATACTCTAGATGCATGCAGGATAGCGGTTGATGTGTGGAGTAATAGTAGTAGATGCAGGCAGGAGTCGGCCTACTTGACATGGACGGGGTGCCTATATTCATAATCATTGCCTTGTATATCGTCATAACTTTGCGCTTTTCTATGAATTGCTCGACAGTAATTTGTTCACCCACCGTATTATTTGCCTTCAAGAGAGAAGCCTCTAGTGAAACCTATGGCCCCCAGGTCTATTTTCCTTCATATATTTTCAGATCTATATACCAAAAATACCTTGCTGCAATTTATTTGCTTTTATGTTTTAGTAATATTTTATATCTATCTCTAACAAAAAATACCTTGGTGCAATTTACAACCCCTTTTTCGCGTTGGGTGCAAGTGTTTGATTGTTTGTGTACGTGCATATATTGGGGACTTGCGTGTTTCTCCTACTGGATTGATACCTTGGTTCTTAACTGAGGGAAATACTTATCTATATTTTGCTGCATCACCCTTTCCTCTTCAAGGGAAAAACCAACGCAAGCTCAAGAAGTAGCAATCTCCTCCTTCACCATTTTCTCCACTCTTCCGATGGCTTTCGAGGAGTCGTTCTCTGGCATACTAGCCGACTGGGTGGCCTGCCGAGCCCTGCAGATACGAGCAAGGCCGCTCAGTGCTTCACCTACCATGCCTAGCTCGACGGAGCCATTTTCCGCCACAAGCCGATGCGTGGTTCAGCAACTCGATGCTCCAGTTCAGCTCGATGAGGGGTGGCGAGTTGCTCCATCCCGACACGACGGCATGGGCGTCATCGCTGCCGCGTCATACTGTGCCACCAGTGTCTGTGGCCGCGCCTCCCGTGTCGGTGGTGGCCGCGCCTCCCATGCCTGCAGCAGCGCCATGCAGTCAGAGACAGAAGCCAGGTGCGCAGAGAGCGACGAGTCGGTGGCCAACTTCTCCGTGTCCGCCGCCATCATCTAGGAGAAGTAGAACACGGGAGGCCGCCGCTGCTTGGGTCCCATGAAGGCCATCGCTGTGGCGACATTTGCGTATGCAGGTGGTCTCTTGGCTGCTTCATCTCTTGCGAGGACCTTCGTCGACCCTGCAAGCATCTGCCGGACATGAGAAAGACAAAGGGATCCACGAGCATCAATTTAGATTAGGTATTAATTATACCACAAGAGTCGGATTAGCACCGCTTAGTTCATGTAAATGTAATGAAATCCATCATGTTTATATGAAGGTCTGGCTTTTTTATACGAAATCCTTCATGCTTATATGAAATTAGTCCTTGTTTGGATGAATTTCTTCTAGTTGGTTAGAGTTGTGAAAATGTATGCCTCTCGTGTTGGATGTCGTCCTCTGCGGAAGGAAGCGGCAGGAAATTTGCCGGTTGTCGTAGGAGATGCTCTTATGTTGGAAATAATAGATTCACATCCAGTCTCTTAGTGTTCCGGGAACGAGAGTACCTAGACTTGCCTGCCTGTGGCCCAGGGTGTGGCTCGCTCGACGGCCTAGTCTGGCCCATCTGCAAGACCGCTAAGACAAGACCCTCGCGAGGGGATGATGTCTACTACGCAACCTTCTTCTTGTAGACTCGTGTTGGGCCTCCAAGTGCAGAGTTTTGTAGGATAGTAGCAAATTTCCCTCAAGTGGATGACCTAAGGTTTATCAATATGTGGGAGGCGTAGGATGAAGATAGTCTCTCTCAAACAACCCTACAACCAAATAACAAAGAGTCTCTTATGTTCCCAACACATCCAATACATTGGTAAATTGTATAGGTGCACTAGTTCGACGAAGAGATGGTGATCCAAGCCTAATATGGATAGTACATATAGGTTTTTGTTATCAGAAAATATAAAAATAGAAAGGTAACTAGTAACAAAAGTGAGCGAAAACGGTATTGCAATGCTTGAAAACAAGGCCTAGGGTTCATGCTTTCACTAGTGCAAGTTCTCTCAACAATGATAACATAATTAGATCATATAACAATCTCTCAACGTGCAACAAAGAGTCACTCCAAAGTCATTAATAGCGGAGAATAAACGAAGAGATTATTGTAGGGTACGAAACCACCTCAGAGTTATTCTTTCTAATCAATCTATTTGGCTATTCCTATAAGTGTCACAAACAGCCCTAGAATTCAAGTAAAATAACACCTCAAGACACAAATCAACCAAAACCCTAATGTCACCTAGATACTCCAATGTCACCTCAAGTATCTGCGGGTATGATTATAAGATATGCATCAGACAATCTGAAATTCATCTATTCAACCAACACAAAGAACTTCAAAGAGTGCCCCAAAGTTTCTACCAGAGAGTCAAGACAAAAACGTGTGCCAACCCCTATGCATAAGTTCACAAGGTCATAGAACTCGCAAGTTGATCACCAAAACATACATCAAGTGGATCATGTGAATATCCCATTGTCACCACAGATAAGCACATGCAAGACATAAATCAAGTGTTCTCAAATCCTTAAAGACTCAATCCGATAAGATAACTTCAAAGGGAAAACTCAATTCATCACAAGGAGATAGTGGGGGAGAAACATCATAAGATCCAACTATAATAGCAAAGCTCGTGGTACATCAAGATCGTGCCAAATCAAGAACACGAGAGAGAGAGAGAGAGAGAGAGAGATCAAACACATAGCTACTAGTACATACCCTCTGCCCCGAGGGTGAACTACTCCCTCCTCGTCATGGAGAGCGCCGGGATTATGAAGATGGCCACTGGTGATGGTTTCCCCCTCCGGCGGGGTGCCGAAACAGGCTCCCGATTGGTTTTTCGTGGCTACAGAGGCTTGTGGCGGCGGAACTCCCAATCTAGGTTTTGTTCTGGGGTTTTTGGGATTTATAAGAGGTGTTGGCGTAGGGGACAAGTCAAGGGGGCCCATGAGGCGACGACAAGGACGAGGGGCGCCCTCCACCCTTGTGGTGGCCTCGGGACTCCTCTCCGATATCTTTTCGTTTTAGTATTTTTTATATTTTCCAAAAATAATCTCCGTAAATTTTCAGGTCAATTGGACTCCGTTTGATATTCTTTTTCTGCGAAACTCAAAAACAAGGAAAAACACAAACTGGCACTGGGCTCTAGGTTAATAGGTTAGTCCCAGAAATCATATAAAATAGCATATAAATGCTTATAAAACATCCAAGATAGATAATATAATAGCATGGAACAATTAAATATTATAGATATGTTGGAGACGTATCAGGGGCCAAGCCTTGTGAGGCAGATGACACCAAGACCTCCCGAAGGAGCAGCCTCCCCACGTGGCCTCTCGAGGAGCGGATATTTCTATGCAGGTAACCGGCCTCATGAGGCCACGATGACGCAAGCCATGACGACCAAGGTAGGCGGGCGCCAGCGAGCGCAGAGGAGGCAGTTTCCTCTTTGGTGTTAAGAAGGCAAGGACAGGCGTGGGTTCCCAAGGAATCTGGCAAAGGTCTCCATTCTGGTGCAACAAGACCAAGACCGCCAGCACGGCAGGACGGATGTCATTGTCGAGCCCACCACTACGTCATGACCAGAAGCTTTGCAGGCGAAGACCACCTGTCATCAGGATAAGATTTATTACTTGTCCCCTTTTAAATTGGCCACTGTGGGATTCCCTCCCACCTACATTTTGGGGAAGAGGACCGATGCCACTATAAATATAAGTTAGCCACCACCGTAGAAGGGGTCGACTCATTCCTCACCCCTGAACCTCGCGAGGTTGATCATCCCTTGTACCAGTTCATCCTCAGCCCCTCGTGAGGCCAATCCACCACAAAGCAGGAGTAGGGTCATACACCGAAAGGTGGCCCGAACCTGGGTAAACTACCGTGTCATCTTCTCCCTTGCTCATGCGAATCGGGCTAGGCTATGGGGCAACGAGCTGGTAGGCTGGATAGGTTGAGTTCTTTGCACACACCCCAGAGTTCGAACCATTCTTGGGTCTGCAGAGCCCTGAATCCTACATGTGGCGCGCCAGGTAGGGGCGTGTCGTAGTCCTTCTTCCACCATTCGTTTCCACTCCATTCCGTCGCTCCATTGGCCGACGCCCACCATGTCCGCGCCAAGCACCGGGCCACCCGTGTCGGCCAAACAACACCCACAGGCAACAGCGCTCCTCGCCGCTCTGCCTCCCCCATGGATAACACCGCCAGTGACTCGGCTGCTCGCGAGCAGTAGGATTCGTCGATGCCACCTTCTGTGCGGCGTGATGGCCGCACCGCGACTCCGTCGCCCACTCCAGCCATGGCATCATCCTCCCATGCTCGTCGTGGGCCAGCGAACGCGCAGGCTATGCTGCTCATGGCACGCGAGCTCCTGTGTTATCGTCCCGCCAACAACCTCCACAACAACTGGCTCGGACGCATCACTGAGCACGTCAACGGCACCAGCGAGGCTCCTACGCCGCCCCGCTTGCTGCCTTCCCTACCGTCCCAGGCGGGCGACGTGGCTCATGGTGCGCCTCCTCCTCCTCGGCACAACGCTGACCCGGAGCCCAGGCGTGACGTGCCCCCACGCGACCCATGGCGCGTGGTGCCAGCGGGAGATGAAGCAAGCAGCCAGGTGGTGCAGCGGTCGCAGGCCGATGCACGCGCTCCCATCGCCTCAGCGCCAGCACCAAGACCTTGCACCGCCGGAGCCTGTGGCTTGTGGGTGTCAGGACCGAGCTCCCCCAGTGCGCCCCGTGCTTGTGAGCACGACGGCCTGCCGTGCCTTCACCCCGGAGCTGCGCCATGTCATGTGGCCCGGCAAGTTCAGGCCATATCTGCCTCAATGCTATGATGGCACCCCCGACCCCACAGAGTTCGTCCAACTTTATGCGTTGAGCATCGAAGTGGCGAGCAGTGATGAGAAAGTTATGGCCAATTGGTTCCCCATGGCCGTCAAGGACGGCGCGCGCTCCTGGTTCCTGAACCTCCCTGAGAGGTCGATCTCCTCCTGGAATGAGCTTCACAAGCGCTTCATCTCCATCTTCCAGGGAACTTGCAACCACACTCCTGTAGTGACCGACCTGCGGCGCGTGAAGTAACAGCCATGGGAAACTTTGCACAAATACATCCAGTGCTTTACGAGCGTTCACCTCAAGATCCTGAAGGCGTCAGATGAGGCCATCATCTTGGCATTCACTAATGGTGTATGGGCTGTCAAGATGAAGGAGGAGCTCGCCATCCACGAGGACCTATGTTCTGCTCTGGACATGTTCAACCTGGCGACCAAGTGCGCAAGGGCCGAAAAAGGGTGCCTCTCCCTCCTTGACCTCCCAGAGCTAGATCCTAAAGACATGAAGGCTAAGGCCAAAGAGGCAAAGCGTAAGGGCCCCGCCGTGCTGGCTGCGGAGCCCGAGATGAAGCATGGTCATGACCACAATGAGCCTCCCAGGGGCAACCGCCCATTCTGCGTGTTCCACAACGTCCACGGCCACAACACCAACGACTGCCAGGAGCTCAGGGCAATCCGAGATGAGCGCCTTGACCACCGCCCCGAATGCAGCGACCATGGCTACGGCCACGGTGGGGACCATTGGGACAACCGCGACTCCCGTCAGGACTGGCATGACCAGCCCCGCGAGAACCGCTGTCAAGGCCAGCCTCGTGACGGCCCATGGCGGGACCGTCCTCAAGGAAACACCGGCCTCCCTCCGCTATCGTCGCCGCGAAGGAGAAATGACGACAACCAGCAAGACGATGGGTCTGTGGGCTTCCAAGAGCCTCACGCAATCGCCTGCATCCTGGGTGGTGCTCAGGCTCCCGCCTCCCAGCGCATCTTCAAGTAGTTCGCTCGTGCGTTCAACGCGGCCCTTCTCAAGCTTCAGGCATCGTGTCCCCTCAGGTGGTCCAAGCATGCCATCACCTTTGACTCCATGGACCAGTTCAAGTGCTCAACCGCCGCTGGCGTACTCCCGATGCTCTGCACACCAACCATCAGTAATGTCCTCATCACCAAAACCCTCATTGACTGTGGCGTGGGGCTCAATGTTCTCTTCGTCGAGACGTTTGAGACGCTCCAGGTGCCCTATGACCAGCTCCTCCCCACCAAGCCTTTCTCAGGAGTGACCGATGGATCCATCGTTCCCCTCGGGCAGGTGCGCCTCCCAGTCACCTTCGTCAAGCGTGAAAACTACCACACCGAGCACATCGACTTTGACATCGCTCACATACGCCTCCCGTACAATGCCATCCTCGGGTACCCGACCCTCATGAGCACATTGTTCTTGTGAACCACGATGAGGACACGCAGTCGGAGCGCTGGGTCGCATTGTGCAGCCACAAAGAGAAGAAGTGCCGGAGGAGGGGCACAGAGGGCCTCACGCCCATGAAGGCCTCGCAGTAAAAGGAAAAGATGGACAGGAGGAGGATGGAGAGGGGCTGAAAATGCAAGGCCTGGACTGGTAGTGGTTGACGATGGCGGTGAAGAACTCGGAAAGAGGGGGCACGAGCGCCGCAAAGATGTTGTGGAGGACGAAGGGGTAAAATGTCCGCGCCAGAGTCCGCTGCTCGATGGAGTAGGCCCAGATTATGGTCTGCTTCCACTCATTCTCGTCGCCCGCCGTGTACAGGAGCACAAGGGCAAGGTTCACCTCCTCGATGATGGAGGAGACATTGAGTGCATGCGTAGGAGAAGAGGAAGAGCTTGCGGGATGCGCCATGGGCTGCGACTTCTTGGGAGCCATCAGCAAAAGTCGCCGGCACCAGAGTTGGAGAAGGAAAGGGGAAGCCGAGATTGATTGGATCTAGACAGGTCCTTGGCAGAGGAAAGGGGGTCTAAGGCGAGGCAAGTAGGAGTAATGATGGCCTCGTGGGGCGAGCTAGTCTTTTGACAGTTTGGACAGTTGCTGAGGCGGCGTGGGGGAGCGGAGGTGTCCGCATCCTGCCGAGCGCCATGCATTAGCATGGCCCGCAGGCAATTGGGGCCCATGGCGCTTCGCCCTTGCCCTTTGGCTTCGCCTCGAAGCCAAGTCCGAGTGCGCCTTGGGCCCGGGGGCTACTGTTGGCATTCTAGGAACTAGGGTACCCAAACTTGCCTGCCTGTGGCCCATGGTGTGGCTCGCTCGAGGGCCTGGTCCGACCCATCTGCAAGACAGCCAAGAAAAGACCCTTGCGAGGGGCCAAGACAAGACCCTCGCAAGGGGCCAAGCCTCGCGAGGCGGACGACACCAAGACCTCCCGAAGGAGCGGCCTCCCGAGGAGCAGAGATTTCTATGCAGGTAAGGCCTCATGAGGCCACGATGACACAAGCCATGACGACCAAGGCAGACGGGCGCCAGTGGGCACAGAAGAGGCAGCTTCCACTTTGGTGCTAAGGAGGCAAGGACAGGCGTGGGTTCCCGAGGAATCTGGCAAAGGTTTCCATTCCGGTGCAATGAGACCAAGACCGCCCACACGGTAGGACGGATGTCATCGCCGAGCCCATCGCTACGTCACGACTAGAAGCTTTGCACGTGAAGACCACCTTTCATCAGGATAAGATGTACTACTTGTCCCCTTTCAAATTGGCCACTGTGGTATCCCTTGCCGCCTATGTTTTTGTGGAAGAGGACCGAGGCCACTATAAATATAGGTTAGCCACCATCATAGAAGGGTCGACTCATTCCTCACCCCTGAGCCTCGCGAGGTTGTTCATCCCTTGTACTAGTTCATCCGTAGTCCCTCGTGAGGCCAATCCACCACAAAGCAGGAGTAGGGTCTTACACCGCAAGGTGGCCCGAACCTGGGTAAACTAATGTGTCATCTTCTCCCTTGCTCATGCGAATCGGGAAAGGCTTGGGGCGATGAGCTGGTAGGTTGTTTAGGTTGAGTTCTTCGCACAGGCCCCAGAGTTCGAACCTTTCTTTGGTCTGCGGAGCCCTGAATTGAACACAATCCATTTGAGTTAATTGCATGTATGATTCTCCCTCTATAAAAACTTAATTGCATGTGCAGTGTACATGACTTTCAGGGTGTCTACAGATTCATACAGAAAGTTAAATATAAACAAATCCATCCTTAATCTTGTATTCTAAGTACACTGTGGGTTCCACTGTCAGTATAGTAGCGAAAGAAGTATATATTGAAAAAAAATCTAAAAATCTAAAGTTTAAGACAAAATTCGAACTGAGGTCAGCGTGTTGCCAGCATCCGGCGCTAACCAGTCCAATAGATGTTCATTGTGGACGATGCAAGAGATATATCACTCCTCTTTCTCTACTCTTATAAAAAACAGAGTTGGTGATGATGGTGTGCCTGCCATCCTGCAATATAGGCCGCCAATTTATATTTGGTGGATAGGAAGGAAACTATGGCAATTTTGCAAAAATATACCCACACCCCTGTCCACATTTGCAAATAAGGCCTTCCCTCATTCATCGTTTTCTCCCAAAAGATAAACTACTCATACAAATGCATCTTGATGTTCCGTGCAACACACGGGCATCTTGCTTGTTTCTTTTTAAATAGTTACTACGATAATTGGGTTGAAGTGGTATATTTTCTGTCTTTCCCGAATGATCTCAAATTCACTAGTAGTAACAAAGAAAAGATTGCCTTGTTAATTAACAGAAAACAGGGTGAAAACTATCACATGAGGCCGGTAAAAACAAGGCAGACCGGGTTCAACATCATCGTCACTCCTGCTGTGCGCACGCGAGAAATCTACATATCGAGCTACGGAGAGAAAGAAGTATCGAGTGTGTATGAGAGAGGCACAGAGGCACAACTAGTTAGTGTGTGTGTGTGTTTGAGAGAGAAGCCAATTGATAGATTAAGATCAAGATCTAGGTGTCGCCATTCTACTGTCATTGTTGGGGGAGGGGGAGGGAGAGAAAGATGTATCGACAGTGTGCGCGTGGTAGGCACAGAGGCACAACTAGCGAGTGTGTGTGTGTTTGAGAGAGAAGCCAGTAGATATATTAGTATCAAGATCGAGGTGTCACCCTACTCCTTCAGTGCCGGGAAGTGTGTGTGTGTGTGTTTGAGAGAGAAGCTAGTTGATAGATTAGTATCAAGATCGAGGTGTCACCCTACTCCTTCGATGTCGGGAAGTGTGTGTGTGGGGGGGGCAGTGACACTGAGATGTAGGGAGAAGGAATTTGTGTGATACATATCTATATTAAGGGATAGGTAGATAGCATGTATCCGAGGCATACTTAAAGCATCACAGAGATAAACAAGTGGTGTGCATGCAAGTGCCAGAAAATATGAAGAGAGAAACAATGTGTGTGTGTGTGAGAGAGAGAGCGAAATCTCAAAACAAAAGGTGCTTTGCTAGAATCCCATTGTATGTATTCATATGGTTCCGGGACTTGAGTTAACCTTACGCATATGTGTGCGAGACATAGTTATACTTCGAGACATTGGTGGCGGTGGGTGGGCGGAATTAAAGGGGTGGGCGTGTTCGATAAAGAGAGAGTGTGTGTTTGTGTGTGAGAGACTTGTAGGACAGGGTAGAAAGACATATTCTAACCTTGACATTAGGAGATAAATACACGAAGTGTGCGTGTGTGATTCCGATGCCAATGGAGAAATGAGATATGTATGCGTGTGAGAGAGATTGCACAATTCATTCATGTATCACTATCTAGCAATCATGGACGTGCATCCCTTGAACATAATCAATATCTACTTCATATCGTGGCCAAATATACAATATCGATTCAACGCTATAAAGATTGGACACTCACATATCACATTTTTTCCAAATAGTCCTTTTTAATTGTGCATGCCAAAGTTATAGTGATGTTTCTTCAAACCACTATAGTTATCATGTACATGCACCATTGTTAGTTTTGCATTCAAATTCATTAGTCTTGGATGATTTAAGGTTCTGTTATGAAGTAATACATGTAATATTCATATATGAATTCAACGGGTACGCAATTTATGAAATGGAGGCCATGTAATCATATGAGGTAACACTTTTAAGTAACTGACTACAATGTCCATTTCTTTTGTGCATCTATATTATCCATTCGTTACTCTCAAGTATAATTAAAATTAAAACGTCAATGCATTGTGTTTAAAATAAATAACCAATGGCACTAAATTATATATTTACACGAGAAATACATACGCTGAGCGTTCGATCCGTTTTTTTGTGAACGGGCCTCTACAACCGTACGATTGGGTGCACCCGTGTGAACGTCCAAGTTATCGGTGCATCATCCTGAGTTATTGTCTTTTTTCTAGGGTGGACTTCACACCTGTTATTAACTGCTGACCTGTGCCCCGTGTACACAGTCTCGCATGACCTTCCCGCTGGCACTGTCCAAAATTAGTTGAAACTGGCTACGAATGATCCCGCGGGCGGCAAAATTTCCTGCCTCCTTCTTAAATTTCTGCCACCTAGTCTTTAGCATGCGAAATTCCCCTTTTGTCCTTGGTGCACAGAGAACAATAGTTACAATACAACCCTCATTTACATAATAGGTTGGGGTTGCTTTGGTAACTTCCGGTTCCCCCACCACACGACACCCCCACTTTGATGCGGAGCATCCCAAGATCATCACCATGGACCTACCTATGTCTCCCATGACACCACTTGGACCAATGACAAGGGCACGAGCAAAGGCTATTGAAGATAAGGTGAACTCACTCCTCTCCAAACTACCATTTCCCATACATGAAACATGGCTACTACCATGTGTGATCAGGTACTTGGAGGAGGGCCATGGAGCGGCTACACCCAATCGACAAGATGGTAAGAATACCGACCGTGAAGTACAAGAAGAAGAGCTGCAGAAGAAGCACCAGCCACCGGATGACCGCTCGGGACCGGACGTCCAACGCTTGAAGCCCCAGCCACTGGACGACCGCTCGGGACCGGATGTCCGGCGCCTGAAGCCCCAACCGAGCTATGGCAAGCGGACGTCCGGCCTAGACGGGACGACCGGCGACCACGCACCTGAGCCAAACGAGCGGAAGTCCGACGCCACCGGACGTCTGGCGACCGGATGACCGGCCACTTCCGGAAATCTGCTACTCCAGCATCTGAACCAGAATGAGCGGGAGACCAGCGACTACCAGACGTTCGGCCGCCCACGAGCCACCGGACCGGCCCCCAGCGGACGTCCGGTACCTGTATGTGCACAGGATTCGGGCCCGAGGTCCATGTACCCCCTCACTTCGTCCCTAGTTGCACTAAGACTATAAATAAACCTCCTATTTCTCCTAGCTAGGGTTAGCAAAGGATTAGCTCATTTTTTTGTGTGAGAGCTTTGCTCATCCACTTGGTTACCTTCTCCTCGGAGATAGCGCCTCCTGAGAGAAGATCCGCCAACCGGATTCAAGACCCCTTCAGGGGAAGAACCTCAAGACCTCCTCACGGAGAAGATCGTGCTACTTGTATCGTCCTTAGTTGACCGTGGACCGTGTGATCTCTTGTGTACTTGAGGACCTAGCATATGTGTGACAATTTATTGTTGGTTTAGTGATTCTCTCGTGTTTCCCTTTGTGTTTCCCCTCATGTTCTTCGTGTTCATCACGGGATCCGCTTCTTTCATGAGAGATCGGCTTCTAGGGTTCCTACCCTACATCATCTTGGTATCCGAGCCACGTTGATCATGATTTCGGAGCCTCCCCGTTGTGTTTCTAGCCTTGTGTTTTGTTGATTTTGTCCATAATTCAAAAATTCCCCACAAAAATAGCCCCAATTTTTTTTTGATTTGTTGGTGTGATGAAATTTTTTTGGATTTGATCCATGGATTTGCTTTGCCTTGTGTGGATCTAGCTTTTCCCCTTCGGTCCCACCTTTTTCATCCATGAAATCGCCCAAATTCGATGAATTTGGACCTCCCCATTCACGAACCCTTGTTGTTCATACCATGCCCGAAGTTGCCCAGGCATCGGACATCCGCAAGCTACCGGACATCTGACGACCGGATGACCGCTCCTCCACCGACGTCCGGTGTTCCCTGTGGAAACTGAATTTTTTCAGTTTGGTCTCCACCACCGCCACACCTCCGCATATGCACTCCCACCACCTCTACACCATCACCACTTCCGCATAGCACCACCATTGCTTACCCGTTTCGCACTCCGACTCGTTTTGCAACTTTGTGCTTTGACAATTTGAGTTGTGGTTCCGTGTCCTATTGTGTTTTGGCTATTTAGGTACAGTTCGACATCAACATCACCGCCGCTCATCTTCACCACGTACACGTCATCGACAACAACTGCTACACCATTTTGACACCATACCGTAAGCGAGAACGTTAACATCATCTTGGTATTGGATACATCATTCTTGCCATTACATTGGTAGCCATCATAGCCTTACTCCTTTGCGTCGCTTACCCATCGAGGCTAGCCTTTGAGTATTGCCGGCAACGTGACTTGTGCACATTAGTGATCATACTTCCCATAGCATACATACATCATTGGTGCATATCTTGGTATCATCTCTTGTGTCACAAGGTTGTCATCACATACACAATTGCTATCTTGGTTCGTGAAGCATTGCATGAGAAAAGAGCTCAAACAACAAAGAGCCAAACAAGCTTTTAAGCAAAAGGGAAAGATAAGCAAAGAGCTTTTAAGAAAGAACCATAGCATCATACAACATTAAGATTGTCATACTAGATCATCTTGGATCATATCATAAAAACACCATACATATATCATACTTGGGATAGAAGTCATTGCATTTTTGCTTAGTAGGTTGTGCACAAGTCTTTGTATCCGCCTATGGTGCAATCGTGCTAGCGTCTCTCTAGTATTGTGCAACAAGAGCATTTTCATGGATTCCACATTTTGGCTCATCCTTGGTTGCACGATCCCACTTATCGCTTTGTGTGTGTGTTTCCGTGTACCTTATATTGCTTGGTCTACTTGTTGCATTGCAAACTCGCGAATCTTTTCCAACATTATTGAAGCTTACTAACAATTGCATCAAATTTTGTGCCACCCATCCTAACCAAGCTCCACCATAAGCTTTTACTTGTGTAGGTGTGAGAAACCGACAAGAATTGGTACCAATTGTGCTATTTCCTTGTTCCACATTCGAGTGATCATTGATCCACCTTCAACTTCAGTCAAGGTACATTTGGTATACGTTCTTCTCTTTCTCCCACTCACATATTTCTCTTGGAATGATGGATAGGCCAAGTACTTCTACCAACCCACTCTTCACCGGCAAGACGACGACATGAACTCCTACGTCACCAAGAGCCACCTCTTTGGTGCACAACATGCTTTGCATCAAGAGCAACAAGCAATGAGTGAACGCATCGACAACCTCGCCACCGACTTGTGACTCTCCTAGCAACATACAAGAGACTACTTCGACCACAAGCTCGACGATCACAAGCAAGAGAACAACGCAAGAATGGATGAGATTCGTGCTTTGTTGCTCAACCGCTCTTCTTGCACTTCGTCCTCATCAAGATAGAGCTGCTCAAGTCGACACTCTGACTTCACCCTCTCCGGCTCACGTACACTGACATCGAACACTCTTCGACGTACCGCGTGCAACGATCGTCAAGCAAGCCTCAATCCTCTAAGCGACACTAACTCTCAAGAGCACCGACACCGTCAAAACCAAGCTACCTTTGTGCAAGCACGATAACGGCAACGACAATGCCAACACGAAGAGGAAGAGCAAGCGCGTCTACACCAAGATGCACAAGATGCCGAGGCACAACGCCAAGAACAACAACTACGTGAAGCTCAAGCACTTGAGGTGCAACGTGCCCTTTGAGTAGGGATGAAAATGGAGTGGAAACTTTCTGATACATCCATTTTGCATCATGGTTTTATATCAATATTTATTGCATTATGGGCTATTATTACACGTTATGTCACAATACTTATGCCTATTCTCTCTTATTTTACAAGGTTTACATAAAGAGGGAGAATGCCGGCAGCTGCGATTCTGGGCTGGAAAAGGAGCAAATATTGGAGACCTATTCTGCACAGCTCCAAAAGTCCTGAAACTTCACGGGAGTTATTTCCATAATATATAAAAAATATTGAGTGCAAGAACTACTAGAGGGGGGCCACCCACCAGCCACGAGGGTGGGGGCGCGCCCCCTGCCTCGTGGGCCCCCTGGTGGCCCTCTAATGCCCATCTTCTGCTATATGGAGTATTTCGTCGAGGAAAATATCATAAGCAAGCTTTCAGGATGTGACGCCCCGAGACCGATGCGCCAGGTGTCTTCCAGTTATTCGCCGTCGTTGCCATGTCATTCGCTTGCGTGTTGCATCTTGCCATGTCATCATCCGCATTGCATCTGCATGTTTTCGAAAACTTGCATCCGTCCCGGTCTCCTTGTTCCGTCTGTTGTCCGTTCTGAGCCCAGACACACTTGCACGCGCCCGCGGCATGTCCGAAATAGTATTTTATAAGTGGCCATAAAATGTTCTCGGGTTGGTTTGAAAGTTGGCATGCGGTGTTGTTATAGTGTTAGTAGGTCGCCTGCGAAGTTTCATCGCATTCGGAGTTCGTTTGATATCCCAACCGTTAAACTATAGCGGCAGTATAGCCGGTCTATCGTTGGACGTTTTCGGTCTCCGGAAACTGCTGTCGGGCCCTCTCTCTCTCTCTTCTCTCCTCTCGACCTCGCCATAGTGCACCTAGTCCATCCACCTACCCCTCTTCGCGTCCGGAGCCGTCCGATGCGATCGCACGGTCCGAAAACCCCTCTTTGCATAGTGCACCGATCCCTCACGTGCGCGTCCGAAACTTTCCCGGACCCGACCCGGACAGTCGTCACCGTTGAATCCGGATCATCCCCAAACATCTACAAAACATCACCGTTTTCTTATTTGGGTTCCCTAGCCTATTTTTCCCGACCGTCCGATTTTGATCGGAGGGACGAGTTAGCCCCTAACCTAAACTCATCTGATATAAATATCAGATCAAACCCTAGCCTATACTGTCCCATCCTCTGAATCCCTCCACTGTCACTCTCTCTGGTTCCCCTCGGGATCACCAGCAAACCAACCAGAGCCTCCACCTTCTCCTCGGTCTCCCCACCAGCCCAAACGAAGCGCTCGAACAAGTCTCCTCCTTCCTCGGGAGCGATCCAGATCCCACCTGGCCAAATCCTCTCGCCCGATCTTCCTAGATCCAAACCGCAGCCAACCACTGCCCGAGCTTCCCCTTCCCCGAGCAGCACCCGTCCCGGCCAGCTTCCAGATCGAGAAAACTCGAACTCGACCAGCAGCCAGAGTCCACGGCCTCCTCTGCTTCTTCTCAAGCACTTCCATGGAGCCAGCCGTCCCTGCATAACTCCACTTAACTTGTAGTTTTGTTTGTGCCCTTTGCCATGCCATGCATATTTAAATCGGACATGCATCATACTTGTTTGCGCATCATGCCATGTTTATGTGATGGTTGTTTACTATGTTGTTTGCTTCTTTCCGGGTTGCTTCTGGCGTTAGCTTCGGTTTCGTTCCGGAGTTGTGAGGATCCGTTCGACTACGTCTGTTTGTCTTCTTCATGGACCCATTCTTCTTCCTTGCGGGATCTCAGGCAAGATGACCATACCCTCGAAATCACTTCTATCTTTTCTTGCTAGTTTCTCGCTCTACTGCTATGCCTATGTCGCGATACCTACCACTTGCTATATCATGCCTCCCACATTGCCATGTCAAACCTCTAACCCACCTTGTCCTAGCAAACCGTTGTTTGGCTATGTTACCGCTTTGCTCAGCCCCTCTTATAGTGTTTCTAGTTGCAGGTGAAGATTGGAGTTGTTCCTTGTTGGAACATGTTTATTGTTGGGATATCACAATATCTCTTATTTAATTAATGCATCTTATATACTTGGTAAAGGGTGGAAGGCTCGGCCTTATGCCTGGTGTTTTGTTCCACTCTTGCCGCCCTAGTTTCCGTCATACCGGTGTTATGTTCCTTGATTTTGCGTTCCTTACATGGTTGGCTTATAATGGGAACCCCTTGACAGTTCGCCTTGAATAAAACTCCTCCAGCAAGGCCCAACATTGGTTTTACCATTTTCCACCTAGCCTTTTTCCCTTGGGTTCTGCAGACTCAAGCATCTTTATTTTAACCCCCGGGCCAGTGCTCCTCTGAGTGT
This sequence comes from Triticum dicoccoides, assembly GCF_002162155.2. Classification (NCBI taxonomy): domain Eukaryota; kingdom Viridiplantae; phylum Streptophyta; class Magnoliopsida; order Poales; family Poaceae; genus Triticum; species Triticum dicoccoides. Next base: position 175,667,109 of record NC_041380.1, read on the forward strand.
TGGTCCAACCTGTCAGCTGCCGGTGGCCACCAGGGGCAACTCTGGGCTGGCCTACCGGAACCTTGGACAATCCGGTCTGCCCTGAGAACGAGATATGTGCATCTCCTATCGGGATTTGTCGGCACATTCGGGTGGCTTTGCTGGTCTTGTTTTACCATTGTCGAGATGTCTTGTAACCGGGATTCCGAGTCTTATCGGGCCGTCCTAGGAGAAGGAATATCCTTCGTTGACCGTGAGAGCTTGTGATGGGCTAAGTTAGGACACCCCTGCAGGGTTTTGAACTTTCGAAAGCCATGCCCGCGGTTATGGGCAGATGGGAATTTGTTAATGTCCGATTGTAGAAAACTTGACACTTAACTTAATTAAAATGCATCAACCGCGTGTGTAGCCGTGATGGTCTCTTCTCGGCAGAGTCCGGGAAGTGAACATGGTGCTGGAGTTATGCTTGAACGTAAGTAGTTTCAGGATCACTTCTAGTTCACGGCCGTGCTTTGCTTCTCTTCTCGCTCTCATTTGCGTAAGTTGGCCACCATATATTCTAGTTCTTGCTGCAGCTCCACCTCACATACCTTTTCCCTACCCATAAGCGTAAATAGTCTTGATCACGAGGGTGTGAGATTGCTGAGTCCCTGTGACTCACAGATTACTTCCAAAACCAGTTTGCAGGTGCCGATGAAACCGTGCAGGTGACGCAACCGAGCTCAAGGAGGAGCTCGATGAAGATCGCGTTCTTTGTGTTGTTTCATTTCAGTTGATCAGTAGTGGAGCCCAGTCGGGGCGATCGGGGATCTTTTGCATTAGGGGTAGTCTTCTTTTATTTTGGTTCCGTAGTCGGACCTTGATTGTATTCTGGATGTTGTAATGCTTTTCGTGTATTGTGTGAAGTGGCGATTGTAAGCCAACTATGTATCTCTTTCTTATTCAGTACATGGGTTGTGTAAAGATTACCCCTCTTATGACATGCCTACAATGCGATTATGCCTCTAAGTCGTGCTCCGACACGTGGGAGATATAGCCGCATCGTGGGTGTTACACGGGACGAGACTCCGCCGCCACGAGGCGGAACCTTAGCAGAACCAATCTAGGGCTCTGGCGGAGCTGTTCTGTCGATGAAGCTTCCCTCTGGGAAGGGGAAATCATCACCGTCATCATCACCAACGATCCTCTCATCGGGAGGGGGTCAATCTCCATCAACATCTTCACCAGCACCATCTCATCTCAAACCCTAGTTCATCTCTTGTATCCAATCTTTGTATCCAAACCTCAAATTAGTACCCGTGGGTTGCTAGTAGTGTTGATTACTCCTTGTAGTTGATGCTAGTTGGTTTACTTGGTGGAAGATCATATGTTCAGATCCATTATGCATATTAATACCCCTCTGATTATGAACATGAATATGCTTTCTGAGTAGTTACGTTTGTTCCTGAGGACATGGGAGAAGTCTTGCTATTAGTAGTCATGTGAATTTGGTATTCGTTCGATATTTTGATATGATGTATGTTGTCATCCCTCTAGTGGTGTCATGTGAACGTCGACTACATGACACTTCACCATTGTTTGGGCCCATAGGGAGGCATTGGGAAGTAATTAGTAGATGATGGGTTGCTAGAGTGACAGAAACTTAAACCCTAGTTTATGCATTGCTTCGTAAGGGGCTGATTTGGATCCATATGTTTCATGCTATGGTTAGGTTTACCTTAATACTTCTGTTGTAGTTGCGGATGCTTGCAATAGGGGTTAATCATAAGTGGGATGCTTGTCCAAGTAAGGACAGCACCCAAGCACCGGTCCACCCACATATCAAATTATCAAAGTACCGAACGCGAGTCATATGATCGTGATGAAAACTAGCTTGATGATAATTCCCACGTGTCCTCGGGAGCGCTTTCTGTCATATAAGAGTTTGTCCAGGCTTGTCCTTTGCTACAAAAAGGATTGGGCCTGATACGTCTCCAACGTATCTATAATTTTTTATTGTTCCATGCTATATTATTTTCTGTTTTGGACATTATTGGGCTTTATTATACACTTTTATATTATTTTTAGGACTAACCTATTAACCGGAGGACCAGCCCAGAATTGTTGTTTTTTGCCTATTTCAGAGTTTCGCAGAAAAAGAATATCAAACGGAGTCCAAACGGAATGAAACCTTCGGGAACGTGATTTTTGGAACGAACGCGATCTAGAGGACTTGGACCCTACGTCAAGAAAGCAACCAGGAAGGCACGAGGTAGGGGGCGCGCCTACCCCCCAGGCGCTCCCTCCACCCTCGTGGGGCCCACGTTTCTCCACCGACGTACTTCTTCCTCCGATATATACCTACGTACCCCCAAACTACCAGATACGGAGCCAAAAACCTAATTCCACCACCGCAACCTTCTGTACCCGTGAGATCCCATCTTGGGGCCTTTTCCGATCACGGAGGGCTTCTACATCAACACCATAGCATCTTTGATGATGTGTGGGTAGTTTACTTCAGACCTTCCGGTCCATAGTTATTAGCTAGATGGCTTCTTGTCTCTTTTTGGATCTCAATACAAGGTTCTCCCCCTCTCTTGTGGAGATCTATTCGATGTAATCTTCTTTTGCGGTGTGTTTGTTGAGACCAGTGAATTGTGGGTTTATGATCAAGTTTATCTATGAGCAATATTTGAATCTTCTCTGAATTCTTTTATGTATGATTGGTTATCTTTGCAAGTCTCTTCGCATTATCAGTTTGGTTTGGCCTACTAGATTGATCTTTCTTGCAATGGGAGAACTGCTTAGCTTTGGGTTCAATCTTGTGGTGTCCTTTCCCAGTGATAGTAGGGGCAGCAAGGCACATATTGTATTGTTGCCATCGAGGATAACAAGATGGGGTTTATATCATATTGCATGAGTTTATCCCTCTACACCATGTCATCTTGCTTAAAGTGTTTCTCTGTTCCTTTGAACTTAATACTCTAGATGCATGCTGGATAGCGGTCGATGTGTGGAGTAATAGTAGTAGATGCAGGCAGGAGTCGGTCTACTTGTCTCGGACGTGATGCCTATATACATGATCATACCTAGATAATCTCATAACTATGCTCAATTCTGTCAATTGCTCAACAGTAATTTGTTTACCCACCGTGATAATTATGCTCTCGAGAGAAGCCACTAGTGAAACCTATGGCCCCCAGGTCTATTTTCCATCATATTAATCTCCCTTTAACAAGCTATTTCTTGCACCGTTTTTATTTTGCTTTATTTACTTTGCATCTTTATCATAAAAATACCAAAATATTATCTTATCATATCTATCAGATCTCACTTTCGTAAGTGACCGTGAAGGGATTGACAACCCCTTTATTGCGTTGGTTGCGAGGATTTTATTTGTTTGTGTAGGTGCGAGGGACTCGTGCATGGCCTCCTACTGGATTGATACATTGGTTCTAAAAAACTGAGGGAAATACTTACACTACTTTGCTGCATCACCCTTTCCTCTTCAAGGGAAAACCAACGCATTGCTCAAGAGGTAGCAGGGCCATCTTGTTGCACCTTATTTAGTTTTATTACTTGCTACTCCTTATCAATTACCTTATCGCAAAACTATCTGTTACCGATAATTTCAGTGCTTGTAGAGAATACCTTGTTGAAAACCGCTTATCATTTCCTTCCGCTCCTCATTGGGTTCGACACTCTTACTTATCGAAAGGACTACGATAGATCCCCTATACTTGTGGGTCATCAAGACTCTTTGCGCCGTTGCCGGGGAGTGAAGCGCCTTTGGTAGGTGGAATTTGGTAAGGAAAATTTTATATAGTGTGCTAAAATTTACTGTCACTTTTTACTATGGAACATAATCCTTTGAGGGGTTTGTTCGGGGTATATTCACTTCGTCCGGAACCACAATTAGTTACTCCTAAACTGAAAATGTTTACTTTGAAATTCCTTCGGGTATGATAGAGAACTGCTAGCTAATCCTTTTGCAGGAGATGGAACATTGCATCCCGACTTACACTTAATCTATGTGGATGAAGTTTGTGGATTATTTAAGCTTGCTGGTATGCCCGATGATGTTATCAAGAAGAAGGTCTTCCCTTTATCTTTGAAGGGAGATGCATTGAAATGGCATAGGCTATGTGATGATATGGGATCCTGGGACTACAAACGGTTGAAATTGGAATTCCATCAGAGGTTTTATCCTATGCATCTCGTTCATCGTGATCGTAATTATATATATAATTTTTGGCCTCGCGAAGGAGAAAGCGTCGCTCAAGCTTGGGGGAGGCTCAAGTCAATGTTATATTCATGCCCCAATCATGAGCTCTTAAGAGAAATGATTATTCAAAACTTTTATGCTTGGCTTTCTGACAACAATCGCTCCATGCTCGATACTTCTTGTACTGCTTCCTTTATGATGAAGACTACTGAATTCAAATGGAATTTATTGGAGAGAATTAAACGCAACTCTGAAGATTGGGATCTCGAAGAAGTTAAGGAGTCAGGTATAACACCTAAGTTTGATTGTGTTAAATCTTTTATGGATACCGATGTTTTCTATAAATTTAGCACTAAATATGGACTTGACTCTGAGATAGTAGCTTCTTTCTGTGAATCTTTTGCTACTCATGTTGATCTCCCCAAGGAGAAGTGGTTTAAATATAATCCTCCCATTTAAACAAAAGTATCTGCACCTATTAAAGTTGAAGAAAAGACTATCACTTATAATGATCCTATTGTTCCTACTGCTTACGTTGAGAAACCACCTTTCCCTGTTAGAATAAAGGATCACACTAAAGCTTCAACTATGGTCAACAAAAGTAATATTAAGACACCTAAACCCCCTGAGCAAATTAAAGTTGAACCTAAAATTGCTATGGTTAAAGATCTCTTGGCTAATAATATTCATGGGCATGTTATTTACTTTTGTGATGAATCTGCTAGAATTGCTAGACCTGATACTAAAATAAAATAGACATGTTGTAGGCATGCCTATTATTTCTGTTAAAATAGGAGATCATTGTTATCATGGCTTATGTGATATGGGTGCTAGTGCTAGTGTAATACCTATTTCCTTATACAATGAAATTATGCATGATATTGCACCAGCTGAGATAGAAGATATTGATGTTACCATTAAGCTTGCCAATAGAGATACTATTTCACCAGTTGGGATTGTTAGAGATGTTGAAGTCTTGTGTGGGAAGGTTAAATATCCTGCTGATTTTCTTGTTCTTGGTTCCCCACAAGATAGCTTTTGTCCCATTATATTTGGTAGACCCTTCTTGAACACTGTCAATGCTAAGATAGACTGCAATAAGGATATTGTTTCTGTTGGTCTAGGGGATATGTCTCATGAGTTTAATTTTGCTAAATTTCGTAGACAACCCCATGATAAATAATTGCCTAGTAAAGATGAAATTATTGGTCTTGCTTCTATTGCTGTGCCTCCTAATGATCCTTTAGAACAATATTTGCTAGACCATGAGAATGATATGTTTATGAATGAAAGAAGGGGAATAGATTAAGTATTCTTTAAACAGGGACCTATTCTGAAACACAACTTGCGTGTTGAAAATCTAGGGGATCCTCCTCCACCCAAGGGTGATCCCGTGTTTGAACTTAAACCATTACCTGATACTCTTAAATATGCTTACCTTGATGAAAATAAAATATATCATGTTATTATTAGTGCTAACCTTTCAGAGAAGGAGGAAGAGAAATTATTGAAAACTCTAAAGAAGCACCATGCTGCTATTGGATATACTCTTGATGATCTTAAGGGCATTAGTCCCACTCTATGTCAACACAAAATAAATTTGGAGGAAGATGCCAAACCAGTTATTGATCACCAACGACGGCTGAATCCTAAGATGAAAGAAGTGGTAAGAAAGGAAATATTAAATCTCCTTGAGGCAGGTATAATTTATCCCGTTGCTGATAGTCAGTGGGTAAGTCCTGTCCATTGTGTCCCTAAGAAGGGAGGTATTACTATTGTTCCTAATGATAAATATGAATTGATCCCGCAAAGAATTATTACAGGTTATAGGATGGTAATTGATTTCCACAAATTAAATAAGGCTACTAAAAAAGATTATTACCCCTTACCTTTTATTGATCAAATGCTAGAAAGATTATCCAAACATACACATTTTTTTTCTAGATGGTTACTCTGGCTTCTCTCAAATACCTGTGTCAGCTGATGATCAATCAAAGACCACTTTTACTTTCCCTTTCGGTACTTTTGCTTATAGACGTATGCCTTTTGGTTTATTAATGCACCTGCTACCTTTCAAAGATGCACGATGGCTATATTCTCTGACTTCTGTGAAAAGATATGTGAGGTTTTCATGGAAGATTTCTCCCTTTATGGATCCTATTTTGATGATTGCTTAAGCAACCTTGATCGAGTTTGGCAGAGATGTGAAGAAACTAATCTTGTCTTGAATTGGGAGAAGTGCCACTTTATGGTTAACGAAGGTATTGTCTTGGGGCATAAAATTTCTAAAAGAGGCATTGAAGTTGATAAAGCTAAAGTTTATGCTATTGAAAATATGCCATGTCCCAAGGACATTAAAGGTATAAGAAGCTTCCTCGGTCACGCCGATTTTTATAGGAGGTTCATTAAGGACTTCTCAAAAATTTCTTGGCCTCTGACTAATCTATTACAAGAATATATTCCTTTTGTCTTTGATGATGATTGCGTAGAATCATTTGAAATACTTAATAAAGCATTGATTTCTGCACCTATTGTTCAGCCACCTGATTGGAATTTACCCTTCGAAATTATGTGTGATGCTAGTGATTATGCTGTAGGTGTTGTCCTACGGCAAAGAGTTGATAAGAAATTAAATGTTATTCAATATGCTAGTAAAACTCTAGACAATGCCAGAGAAATTATGCTACCACTGTAAAGGAATTCTTAGCAGTTGTATTTGCTTGTGATAAGTTCAGACCTTATATTATTGATTCTAAAGTAACTATTCACACTGATCATGCTGCTATTAAATACCTTATGGAAAAGAAAGATGCTAAACCTAGACTTATTAGATGGGTTCTCTTGCTACAAGAATTTGATTTGCATCTTATCGATAGAAAGGGAGCTGAGAACCCCGTTGCAGACAACTTGTCTAGGTTAGGAAATGGTCTTGATGACCCACTACCTATTGATGATAGCTTTCCTGATGAACAATTAAATGTCATAAATGCTTCTCGAACTGCTCCATGGTATGCTGATTATGCTAATTATATTGTTGCTAAATTTATACCACCTAGTTTCACATACCAGTAAAAGAAAACGTTCTTCTATGATTTGAGACATTACTTTTGGGATGACCCACATATTTATAAAGAAGGAGTAGATGGTATCATTAGACGTTGTGTACATGAGCATGAACAGGAACAGATCCTACGCAAGTGTCACTCCGAGACTTATGGAGGACACCATGCTGGAGATAGAACTACACACAAGGTATTGCAATCCGGTTTTTATTGGCCTACTCTCTTCAAGGATGCCCGTAAGTTTGTCTTGTCTTATGATGAATGTCAAAGAATTGGTAATATTAGTAGACGTCAAGAAATGCCTATGAATTATTCACTTGTTTGGGGCTTTGATTATATGGGACCCTTTCCTTCCTCTAATGAGTATACACATATTTTAGTTGCTGTTGATTACGTTACTAAGTGGGTAGAAGTTATTCCAACTAGTAGTGTTGATCATAACACCTCTATTAAGATGCTTAAAGAAGTTATTTTCCCGAGGTTTGGAGTCCCTAGATACTTAATGACTGATGGTGGTTCACACTTTATTCATGGTGCTTTTCGTAAAATGCTTGCTAAGTATGATGTTAATCATAGAATTGCATCTCCATATCACCCACAGTCTAGTGGTCAAGTAGAATTAAGTAACAGAGAGCTCAAATTAATTTTGCAAAAGACTGTTAATAGATCTAGAAAGAATTGGTCCAAGAAACTTGATGATGCATTATGGTCCTATAGAACTGCATATAAAAATCCTATGGGTATGGCTCCTTATAAAATGGTTTATGGTAAAGCATGTCACTTACCTCTTGAGTTAGAACATAAGGCATATTGGGCCATTAAAGATCTCAACTATGACTTCAAACTTGTTGGTGAGAAGAGGTGATTTGACATTAGCTCACTTGATGAATGGAGAACCCAGGCTTATGAAAATGCCAAACTGTTTAAAGAAAAGGTTAAAAGATGGCATGATAAAAGGATACAAAAGCGTGAGTTCAATGTAGGTGATTATGTATTGTTATACAACTCTATTTTAAGATTTTTTTGCAGGCAAACTCCTCTCTAAATGGGAAGGTCCTTACGTTATCGAGGAGTTCTATCGTTTCGGTGCCATAAAAATCAACAACTTCGAGGGCACAAATATGAAGATGGTGAACAGCCAAAGAATTAAACATCATATCTCAGGTAATCCCATAAATGTTGAAACCAATGTTATTGAAACCGTAACCCCAGAGGAATTCATAAGGGACACTTTCCAGAATGTTTCAGACTCCAAAAAGGAATAGGTATGTGGTACGGTAAGTAAACCGACTCCAAAACAGTTCTAATGGCAATATTTCTCTGTTTTGGAATATTTAGAAAAATAGGAAAATAAGAAGCAGACCGGAAAGGACACGAGGCTTCCACGAGGGTGGGAGGCATGCCCTACCCCCTGGGCGCGCCCCCTGCCTCGTGGGCACCTCGTGCGCTCTCCGAACTCCGTTTTCTTGCATGATACTTCTTTTGGTCGGTAAAAATTCGTTATATAATCTCCCGAAGGTTTTGACCACCGTAGCATGCAAAAATCTCCTATTCTTGTTTCGAGCTGTTTTCTGTCAGGGTTGTCAAGGCCAAGCATCATGTCGTCTCCCTCCTCCAACAATGAGGGCAACGATGCTTGGCTAATGAAGATAGAACTGAAAAGGGAAGAACCTATGGAGATCAACAAGGATGAAGGGATCAAGAAGGCCATGGAGGACCAAGTTCCGGCAACAGAAGACATCCTTCAACTTGATCACAATCTTCTTACCCCAACTGACATCGAAGCTTTCAAGATGATTGAGTTGGCTCGTATACAAAACAAGTATCTCACACGTGAGAATATTTTGTTGAAGGAGCATATCATCACACTCAAGGGCATTATCCACAAGTTGGAGGACCTCCTATGCTCGATGTGCGACTATCCATCATCAACAACTCCACCTTCTTCACTAACAAAGAAGAACTGAGTATCTGGCATGGGCAGTCCCCTTGGCAACTGCCAAGCTTGGGGGAGTGCCCCGGTATCGTATCACCATCACTTTTACCTTTACCATTTTCTTAGTTCGATCCTTTTGATAATATCTTGATCTAGTAGAATAAAGTTTTAGTATGATCTAGTTGTGAGTTTTGCTTTATGATCGCTCTATGTAATCGAGTCCATGAGCTATATATAATAAAGATTAGTGTTGAGTCAAGGGCTTGATTATTTTGCTATGATCTTGAGGGAATAAAATAAAAGGAGAAAGAATAAAAAGAAACAAAGAGATCATATGGATCTTATGGAGAGTAATGACTTCACATATAAAGGGTATGACGAATAAAAGTTGTTGAGAGTTGACAAACATAGTTTTGGTCATCCTTGCAATTAATAAGAAGTAATAAAGAAAGAGAGGTTCACATATAAATATACTATCTTGGACATCTTTTATGATTGTGAGCACTCATTAAAGTATGACATGCTAAGAGTTGACATTGGACAAGGAAGACAACGTAATGGGTTATGTTTTCTTACATCTGAGATAAATTATATTGTCATGGATCATCCAACATGTTGAGCTTGCCTTTCCCTCTCATGCTAGCCAATTTCTTTACACCAAGTAGAGATACTACTTGTGCTTCCAAATATCCCTAAACCCGTTTCTGCCATGAGAGTCCACCATATCTACCTATGGATTGAGTAAGATCCTTCAAGTAAGTTGTCATCGGTGCAAGCAATAAAAATTGCTCTCTAAATATGTATAACTTATTAGTGCGGAGAAAATAAGCTTTATACGATCTTGTGATATGGAAGAAATAAAAGCGACAGACTGCATATAAAAGGTCCATATCACAAGTGGCAATATAAAGTGACGTTCTTTTGCATTAAGATTTTGCGCATCCAACCATAAAAATGCATGACAACCTCTACTTCCCTCTGCGAAGGGCCTATCTTTTACTTTTATCTTCTACCTTATATAAGAGTCATGGTGATCTTCACCTTTCCTTTTCATATTTTATCCTTTGTCAAGCACAATGTGTTGGAAAGATCCTGATATATATAGCTAATTGGATGTGAGTCTTCATGAACTATTATTGTTGACATTACCCTTGAGGTAAAACGTTGGGAGGCAAAACCATAAGCCCCTATCTTTCTCTTGTCCGATTAAAACTTCATACCCATAAATATTGCCTGAGTGTTAGCAATTGTGAAAGACTAAAAGATGGTTGAGTATGTGGACTTGCTGAAAAGCTCTTATATTGACTCTTTCCTATGTTATGATAAATTGCAATTGCCTCAATGACTGAGATTAGAGTTTGTTGGTTCTCAATGAAGTTTATGATTCATATTTGAAATTGTGATTGAATTGTTACTTTAGAATAAGAGATCATATGACAATATATATATATATTGTTCTAAGAATGATCATGATGCCCTCATGTCCGTATTTTATTTTTATCGACACCTCTATCTCTAAACATGTGGACATATCTTTCGATTTCGGCTTTCGCTTGAGGACAAGCGAGGTCTAAGCTTGGGGGAGTTGATACGTCCATTTTGCATCATGCTTTTATATCGATTTTTATTGCATTATGGGATGTTATTACACATTATGTCACAATACTTATGCCTATTCTCTCTTATTTTACAAGGTTTACATAAAGAGGGAGAATGCCGGCAACTGGGATTCTGGGCTGGAAAAGGAGCAAATATTGGAGACCTATTCTGCACAGCTCCAAAAGTCCTGAAACTTCACGGAAGTTATTTCCAGAATATATAAAAAATACTGAGCGCAAGAAGTACCAGAGGGGGCCACCCACCAGCCACGAGGGTGGGGGCGCGCCCTACCCCCTGGGCACGCCCCCTGCCTCGTGGGCCCCCTGGTGGACCTCCGATGCCCATCTTCTGCTATATGGAGTCTTTCATCGAGGAAAAAATCATAAGCAAGCTTTCGAGACGAGACTCCGCCGCCATGAGGCGGACCCTTGGCGGAACCAATCTAGGGCTCTGGTGGAGCTGTTCTGCCGGGGAAACTTCCCTCTGGGAGGGGGAAATCATCATCATCGTCATCACCAATGATCCTCTCATCGAGAGGGGGTCAATCTCCATTAACATCTTCACCAGCACCATCTCATCTCAAACCCTAGTTCATCTCTTGTATCCAATCTTTGTATCCAAACCTCAGATTAGTACCTGTGGGTTGCTAGTAGTGTTTATTACTCCTTGTGGTTGATGCTAGTTGGTTTACTTGGTGGAAGATAATATGTTCAGATCCATTATGCATATTAATACCCCTATGATTATGAACATGAATATGCTTTGTGAGTAGTTATGTTTGTTCCTAAGGACATGGTAGAAGTCTTGCTATTAGTAGTCATGTGAATTTGGTATTCGTTCGATATTTTGATAAGATGTATGTTGTCATCCCTCTAGTGGTGTCATGTGAACGTCGACTACATGACACTTCACCATTATTTGGTCCTAGAGGGAGGCATTAGTAATAAGTAGATGATGGGTTGCTAGAGTGACAGAAGCTTAAACCCTAGTTTATGCGTTGCTTTGTAAGGGGCTGATTTGGATCCATATGTTTCATGCTATGGTTAGGTTTACCTTAATACTTCTGTTGTACTTGAGGATTCTTGCAATAGGGGTTAATCATAAGTGGGATGCTTGTCCAATTAAGGACAGCACCCAAGCACCGGTCCACCCACATATCAAATTATCAAAGTACCGAACGCGAATCATATTATCGTGATGAAAACTAGCTTGACGATATTTCCCATGTGTCCTCGGGAGCGCTTTCCTTCATATAAGAGTTTGTCCAGGCTTGTCCTTTGCTACAAAAAGTATTGGGACTTCTTGTTGCACCTTGTTTACTTTTATTACTTGCTACTCGTTATCAATTACCTTATCACAAAACTATCTGTTACCGATAATTTCAGTGCTTGCAGAGAATACCTTGCTAAAAACCGCTTATCATTTCCTTCTGCTCCTCATTGGGTTCGACACTCTTACTTATCGAAAGGACTAGATAGATCCCCTATACTTGTGGGTCATCACTTTTCGCTTTTCTGGAGGAATAATGGAAACAGAGAGGAAATATGAAAGCAAAAGTGGAAATTTGCAAAACGAAAGTGGAAGTGGAATTTTTTATGTGGTAACGGAAACAAAAATGGAACGGTGTTGTAACACCCCGGATATGGTTTTCCAGTGTTAAGTTATTTTATTTTCTCGGGTTCGGGTTTTTGTCTCCGTGTGTTGTTATCGTTGTCATGCATCTCATATCATGTCATCATGTGCATTGCATTTGCATACGTGTTCATCTCATGCATCCGAGCATTTTCCCCTTTGTCTGTTTTGCATTTCGGCGCTTCGTTCTCCTCCGGTGGTCATTTCTACCTTTCTTTCGTGTGTGGGGATTAAACTTTTCCGGATTGGACCGAGACTTGCCAAGCGGCCTTGGTTTACTACCGGTAGACCGCCTATCAAGTTTCGTACCATTTGGACTTCGTTTGATGCTCCAACGGTTAACCGAGGGACCGAAAAGGCCTCGTGTGTGTTGCAGCCCAACACCCCTCCAAGTTGTCCCAAAACCCACCAAAACCTTCTCCATCATCTAGAGCGTTCGATCATGATCGCGTGGCCGAAAACTGCACCTCATTTGGACTCTCCTAGCTCCTCCTATGCCTATTTAAAGACCCCCCCCCGAAAATCTCCTTCTCCTTCCCCCCGAAAACCCTAGATCCATCTCCGCCCACCGCCGCCGGACAAAATCGCCGGGCCGAACATTGTCCGACCCGCACCGCCACCGCCACGTGTCGCATGTTGGGTTGTTCTTTTATTTTGGCGCCGTAGCCGGGCCATGAGTGTTTGAATGTTGTAATGCTATTTATGTACTTTGATTGACGTGGCGAGTGTAAGCCAACTATGTATCTCCCCTTTTATTATTTATATTACATGGGATGTTGTGAAGATTGCCTAACTTGCGACATTGCTTTCAATGCGGTTATGTCTCTAAGTCGTGCCTCGACACGTGGGAGCTATAGCCACATCGAGGGCGTTATAAGTTGGTAATCAGAGCCTTCCCCGACCTTAGGAGCCCCCATTGCTTGAACGTTTTTAGCAGTCGTTGTTGAGTCTAGAAAAATGTTTTGAGTCATTTAAGAATTATATATCGGAGAGTTTAGGAATTCTTTTTACTTCTCAGTCTCCTCATCGCTCTGGTAAGGCATCCTGATGTAGAGTTTTGACTCTTCTCTTCTCAAATTTCACTAAAAAAATTTAGGATCACGCGGGTATCTTGGAATCATTCCGATGGTTTTGTGACGAGAACATTGTTATTGGTGCCACCTGTCTTTAGGGGTTGTGGCAGTGTCCCGGGGAGTTGAGCTCCGAGGTGTTGTCGTCACAATTTTATCGTTGCAATTCTGGAATACCTGAGTTTAGTACGCCGACATTGAAAATCTCTTTTATGTAGTTCGTTGGTGAGATAACCTCGACGCCACCCAGTACTGGGGCGGGAGTTCGGGAGTATCGCCATAACTTGTATAACGGATGCTTTTCGAAGGTTGAGGTAGATGGTTTCCGAAGTTTTCTCTCGGTTATGTGTTGAAGGATGGATACAGCTGGATGTAGGATTTGCTAGATTTGGGTGAGATATTATGCTTCCCCTGTATCCCCAACACCTGATTGCATAACCGGAAATGTTCGGGAGTTTCATAGGTGGGAATTCTTGTAGCTCTAGTCCTTTCTTCCACGGATATTTGGTTTGAGATTGGGATTTCTTACCGAGTATTCGTTCTTGATCCGTACCTTGTTTATTTATTTCTCTACCTAAATTCTAAGTGGCTTCTCAATTTATGGATATGTGACCATTTCAAGAGGAATGCACTCGTTCTTATGTTCGAATGTGAAGACTTTATGTTGCAATTTTCATTCCGTTGGATTCAGCTTCATTTTATCTGTCAATGTGCTAATGGATGTCACCCTCTTTAGGATGGCTCCCGCTAAGAGCACCAATCAGAATCAGAATCAGGATCCGCCACCACCTCCACCTCCTCCGGATGCATGGCAAGCTATGATGGCCGCAACCAATGCAAACACGCAGTTGATCACGCAAATTCTTCAAGAGTGCAATCAAGCGAACCAAGGCAACCAAGGCAACAATCAGAATCACTTTGCTACACTCAACCAGTTCCTTGCTAACGGGCCAACGACTTTCAGCAATTGTGTTGAGGCAACTGATGCTGACGATTGGCTCGTGGATCTGTGCAAGCATTTCAAGTGCAGTAACGTCAGGCCTAAGGACTTTGTCAAGTTTGCTTCCTTCCAACTCAAAGATCAAGCTGCAGAATGGTTCCAGCAGTACAAGGATTCCAGAGGAGGCCGTGTGATTACCTGGGATGAATTCCGTCAAGACTTCAAAGCTCATCATATCCCTCAGAGCGTGGTTGAAAGCAAGCGTGAGGAATTCCGCAACCTGAAGCAAGGCTCTTTGTCTGTCTATGACTACAACAAGTTGTTTCAGAAGCTCGCCCGCTTTGCTAAGCAGGATGTCCCTGATGAGAAGAGCATGATATACCAGTTCAGGGGTGGTCTCAGAGAAGAAATCCAGCTAGCTCTTGTTCTCTATGAGCCCTTGAGGTACGATGAGTTCTACAACATGGCATTGAAGCAAGAGGCTGCTCAACTGAGGTGTGATGCTTCCAAGAAGCGAGTCAGAGACACTACTCCTTCTTCCTCTACTCAAGTGGCCAAGCAGCAGAAGTATTGGCTTCCTCCTCCTCCGTTCCGTCAGCCGTATCAGCAGAAGAGCAAAGGTGGCAGTGGATCTTCCCACCACCCAACCCTGGCTTTCAGAACAAGACTTCGTCTCAAGCTCCAAGATCGAGTGCTCCGTATCACCGTCCGCTTTCAGAGGTCACGTGCAACAAGTGCCAATAGAAGGGTCACTATACCAACAAATGCTTCAATCAAAGGCGTCTCCCTCCTCCTCCTCCTCCTGTGAGATCGGCAAGTACAGCTGTGGTCAAGCATAACCCCAAGCACGCCAAGGTCAACTTGATGAACGCAGCTCAGGCAGAGGACTCGTCAGATGTCATCATGGGTAACCTTCCTGTTAACGATATTCCGGCTAAAGTTCTTTTTGACATGGGTGCATCACATTGTTTCATCTCGAGACCGTTTACATCTAGGCATGAATTGACTTCGCAAGTTTTGCCTAGTCCGTTAGCAGTTGTCTCTCCCGGTAAGCACATGCATGCTAACTCCATCGTTCCGGATGTTACTATCACTTTGGGTGACTACAAGTTCCTTTCTTCCCCAATGGTTCTTGGTAACTCGGATATTGATCTTATTCTCGGGATGGATTGGCTTTCTAAGCACAAGGCGCATCTTGATTGTGCAGCCAGGCAGATTCAATTGACTCATTTGTCTGAGGATGTAATTGTCTTTGCCGCTCGTGATGATACCATCCGTCTGTTTTCTCTCAATGAGAAGGGTGAACTGGATGCTATCTCGCAAATTCCAGTCATTTGCGAATATCAAGACGTCTTTCTAGAAGAGCTTCCAGGAATGCCTTCGCACCGGCCAGTTGAATCCGTCATTGATCTTGAGCCTGGCACGGAACCAGTGTGCAAGCATCCTTACAAGCTCGGACCTGAAGAGTTGAAGGAGAGAAGAAGCAACTCAATATTCAAGAGAAAATGGGTCTCATCCGGCCTAGTTCTTCTCCGTGGGGTTGTGGTGTTCTTTTTGTGAAGAAGAAGGATGGAACGGACCGACTTTGTGTTGATTACCGGCCATTGAACAAGAAGACCATCAAGAACAAATACCCACTTCCCAACATCAACGAGCTGTTCGAACAACTCAAAGGTGCCCAAGTATTCTCCAAGCTTGATCTCCGTATGGGTTATCATCAGATTCGAATCCGTGAGCAAGATATTCCCAAGACGGCTTTCAGGACAAGCTATGGGTCATATGAATACACTGTCATGTCTTTTGGCCTCGTCAACGCTCCTCCGATTTTCTCTCGCATGATGAACTTCATCTTCAACGCCTACACCAATGACTTCGTTTTGGTCTATCTCGACGACATTCTGGTCTTTTCGAAGAACAAGGAAGATCATGCCAAGCACTTGCGTTTGGTACTCGATAAGCTGAGGGAACACCAGTTCTACGTAAAGTTCTCCAAGTGCGAATTTTGGCTCGATGAGGTTCTTTATCTTGGTCATATCATCTCTGCCAAGGGCATTGCGGTGAATCCTGAGAAGGTGTCTGCAATTGTGAATTGGGAACCACCTCAGAACGTGAAGCAACTCCGTAGCTTCCTCGGTCTCGCAAGCTACTATCGAAGATTCGTTGAAAACTTTTCTATGATCGCGAAGCCTCTCTCAAATCTTCTCCAGAAGCACGTAAAGTACGTTTGGTCTCCGGAGTGTGACATTGCTTTCAACACTTTGAAAGAGAAATTGGTCATCGTTCCAGTTTTAACTCCGCCTGATGAATCCAAACCGTATGAGGTCTTTTGCGATGCCTCTCTCCAAGGTCTTGGCATAGTGTTGATGCAAGAGAAGAAAGTTGTGGCTTATACCTCTCGCCAGTTGAAGCCCAACGAGAAGAACTACCCCACTCATGACCTCGAGTTGGCGGCAGTTGTGCATGCTCTTTTGACTTGGAGACATCTCTTATTGGGAAGAAAAGTGGACATCTTCACTGACCACAAGAGTCTCAAGTACATCTTCACTCAACCTAATCTCAACCTCAGGCAGACTCGATGGGTCGAAATGATTCAAGAGTAAAATCCAAGTATTGAGTATACTCCAGGCAAGGCCACTGTGATTGCTGACGCATTGAGCAGGAAGGCTTATTGCAACAGTCTTATTCTCAAGCCTTATCAACCCGAGCTTTGTGAAGCTTTCCGCAAACTTAATCTGCAAGTTGTTCCTCAAGGTTTCCTCGCCAACCTTCAAGTCTCTCCTACCTTGGAAGACCAAATTCGCCAAGCCCAGCTTCTTGATGCTATGGTGAAAAAGGTGAAGATTGGGATTGCCAAGAGTCAACCCAAGTACAAGTGCTACCGCCTTGATGACAAGGATACTCTCTTCTTCGAGGATCGTATTGTTGTGCCCAAAGGTGATCTTTGTAAAGTTATCATGAACGAGGCTCACAATTCTCTCCTCTCCATCCACCCTGGGAGCACGAAGATGTATTAGGACCTCAAGCAGGCTTATTGGTGGACTCGAATGAAGCGCGAGATTGCTCAGTTCGTGAATGAATGTGATGTGTGCAGAAGAGTGAAGGCAGAACACCAAAGGCCAGCTGGTCTCCTCCAACCTCTTGCCATTCCAGAATGGAAGTTTGACCACATTGAGATGGACTTCGTGAGTGGGTTTCCAAAGTCCAAGCGTGGCAATGATGCTATATTTGTTGTCATCGACAAACTCACTAAAGTGGCTCACTTTCTGCCTATCAAAGAGTTAATCACTGCAGCTCAATTGGCGGAGCTCTATACCTATCGAATTGTCTCTCTGCACGGTATTCCACAAGTGATCTCTTCAGACCATGGCAGCATCTTTACCTCCAAGTTTTGGGATTCTTTTCAGAAGGCCATGGGCACCAACATCCGCTTCAGCACAACTTTCCATCCTCAAACCAGATTCTTGAAGATATGCTCAGGGCTTGTGTGATCTCCTTCAGCATGAAGTGGGAGGATTGTCTTCCTTATGCTGAATTCTCCTACAACAACAGTTTTCTACAACAACAGCAAGGCCCCATTTGAAATTCTGTATGGTAGGAACTGCCGTACCCCTCTCAACTGGTCTGAAACCGGTGAACGTCAGCTTTTGGGTAATGACTTAATCACAGAGGCAGACGAAATGTGCAAAGTCATTCGACATAACCTCAAAGCAGCCCAATCCCGCCAGAAGAGCTACTATGATAGTAAGCACCGTGATTTGGCTTTCGAGATCGGAGATCATGTTTACCTCCGCGTCTCTCCAATGAAAGGTACTCGTCGCTTCGGTATCAAAGGGAAGCTTGCCCCCAGATACGTGGGACCTTTCAAGATTGTCAGCAAGAGAGGCGACCTCACCTATCAACTCGAGCTTCCTTCAAACTTTGCAAATGTGCATGACGTGTTCCATGTCTCTCAGCTCTGAAAGTGTTTCAAGACTCCTGACCGCACTGTCAACTTTGAGGACATTGAGCTCCAAGAAGATCTCTCTTATCGTGAGCACCCCGTTGCTATTCTTGAAGAGACTGAACGCAAGACTCGCAACAAGTCAATCAAATTCCTCAAAGTCAAGTGGTCACACCATTCCGACCGTGAAGCTACCTGGGAACGCGAGGATCACCTCCGTTCTGAGTACCCGGCGTTCTTTCAATCCTAGATCTCGGGACGAGATCCTTTCGTAGTGGTGGAGTGTTGTAACACCCTGGATATGGTTTTCCTAATATGTAATCCAACTCTTGCCGTTTCCGGTGTTAAGTTATTTTATTTTCTCGGGTTCGGGTTTTTGTCTCCGTGTGTTGTTATCGTTGTCATGCATCTCATATCATGTCATCATGTGCATTGCATTTGCATACGTGTTCATCTCATGCATCCGAGCATTTTCCCCTTTGTCCGTTTTGCATTCTGGCGCTTCGTTCTCCTCTTGTAGTCATTTCTACCTTTCTTTCATGTGTGGGGATTAAACTTTTCCGGATTGGACCGAGACTTGCCAAGCAGCCTTGGTTTACTACCGGTAGACCGCCTGTCAAGTTTCGTACCATTTGGACTTCGTTTGGTGCTCCAACGGTTAACCGAGGGACCGAAAAGGCCTCGTGTGTGTTGCAGCCCAACACCCCTCCAAGTTGTCCCAAAACCCACCAAAACCTTCTTCGTCATCTAGAGCGTTCGATCACGATCACGTGGCCGAAAACCGCACCTCATTTGGACTCTCCTAGCTCCTCCTATGCCTA
>NC_041380.1:175686609-175708764 GCF_002162155.2 Triticum dicoccoides
CCCCGAAAACCCTAGATCCATCTCCACCCGCCGCCGCTGAACAAAATCACCGGGCCGGACATTGTCCGACCTGCGCCGCCACCGCCACGTGTCGCATGTTGGGTTGTTCTTCTATTTTGGCGCCGTAGCCGGGCCATGAGTGTTTCAATGTTGTAATACTATTTATGTACTTCGATTGACGTGGCGAGTGTAAGCCAACTATGTATCTCCCCTTTTATTATTTATATTACATGGGATGTTGTGAAGATTGCCTAACTTGTGACATTGCCTTCAATGCGGTTATGTCTCTAAATCGTGCCTCAACACGTGGGAGCTATAGCCGCATCGAGGGCGTTACAGGTGTTTTCCGGTGGAACAGGCATGGAAACGGAACTTTCCGTTTCCGTGAATATGGAATTTCCATTTTTACTATAGGCATATGGCTACTTTGTAGTCCAACCACTAAACAACACACAATTATACAATGAGTAGAATGAATCATTTCAGCCCAACTTTTACTACTATACATGTACTCAACTTGACCATATATGTAACTGTCTAGTACTAGAACAATACTAGGCTAAGTTGCTAACATAATGATATTTTTTGTAGCCATGTTAACAATTCATTAAAATTGCTTGTGTTTTGTGTGTATTTCTCTAAGGTTCAAGGGTTTTATTAGGTTCCGATCAAGTGCCCACTTATGTTTCCGTGTCCGCTTTGTATTTGCTCTGTGTCCGTTTTCGGTAGTATCTATTTCCGTATTCATTTTCGGGGTTTCTATATTGATTTACGTTTCTTCAAACATATATGAAAGCAAATATGGTAGCACTCAGTTCTGTCTATTTCTGCTCCGTTTTCATCCCTACCTTCGAGATTCAAGTCACGCCGTCGCCACACGCAATTGCCATCGGCATGAACAAGAAGAAGCACTTCGCGAAGAAGTTCAAGAGAGGATTTTCCAATCACGTGCGCATCGTCAAGTTCCTCAAGTTCGTCCTCGATCTCAACAAGCCCCCCCCCCCACAAGCTCCACAAGAACCTCAAGTTCACGAAGAGCATGAAGACAATGGAAATCCTCCACGACAAGAACAACATGAGTTCGACAACCCTCCTCGCCAAGAGCAACACGAGTTTGACAATCCTCAACAACATGGGCGTCATCATCCCCGACCCCAACACAATGAAGAGCAACGCTACGGCAAGCTAAAGTTCACCATGCCCAAGTTCAATGGAAGCAACGATCCCGAAGAGTACCATTCATGGGCATTGAAGGTCGACAAAATCTTCCACTTGCACAACTATGAAGAAGAGAAGAAGATCGCGATGGCATCCCCTGAGTTCCAAGACTATGTCCTCATTTGGTGGGAACAAGTCATCGAGCGCTGTGAGGCAAGAGGTGAACCACCCATCACTACTTGGGCGCAAATGAAGGATGTCATGAGAGCACGCTTCGTGCCTACCTACTACAACCGCGACCTCTTCAAGAAACTCCAACTGCTCAAGCAAGGAACCAAGAGCGTTGAAGAGTACTACAAGGAAATGGAGATTGCCATGATACAAGCCAATGTCATGGAAGATGATGAGTAAACTATGGCACGTTTCTTGAATGGACTCAACCATCCTATCAAGAAGATCGCCGACTTCCAACCATAGTCGAACCTCATCGAGCTAGTGCATCAAGCTACCAAAGAGGAATGTCAAGTCCAAGATGATTACAAGTATGCCAAGTTCTCATCCAAGTCATATGGTTTCTCCAACACCCAAGCTTCAATAACTCCAACACCGCCTTCGTCAACAAAGCCTTCTACAAGCAACGTCTACAAGTCGAGTTACAAGAATGCTTCGTCAACCCCAAGTCATCCTGCTACAACGAGCAACTTCAAGCCGAGAGCTTCATCATCATCTACCCCACCCGATGAGACCGTCAAGACGAGTTCCTTCAAATGCTTCACATGCGGAGGCCAAGGCCACAAGTCCTATGAGTGCACCAACAAGTGGACCATGATCCTCAATGACGACAGTACTTATGACTCAATGAGTGAAGGAGAAATGGAAGCCCTTGAGCAAGTGGCCATACACCGGCAAGTGAACAAAGAATACACGGAACAAGTCTTTTGTGATGAAGATTCAAGTCCCGCTGAGGGAGTCCTAGATTAGGGGGTCTCCGAACAACCAGGCTATATCTTTCGGCCGTACTGTTAGACTATGAAGATACAAGATTGAAGACTTCGTCTCGTGTCCGGATGAGACTCTACTTGGCGTGGAAGGCAAGCTAGGCAATACGGATATGTGTATCTCCTCTTTTGTAACCGACCATGTGTAACCCTAACCCTCTCCGGTGTCTATATAAACCGGAGGGTTTTTGTCCGTAGGACAACATACAATCATACCATAGGCTAGCTTCTAGGGTTTAGCCTCTCTGATATCGTGGTAGATCTACTCTTGTACTACCCATATCATCAATATTAATCAAGTAGGACGTAGGGTTTTACCTCCATCAAGAGGGCCCGAACCTGGGTAAAACATCGTGTCCCCTGCCTCCTGTTACCATCCACCTTAGACGCACAATTCAGGACCCCCTACCCGAGATCCGTCGGTTTTGACACCGACATTGGTGCTTTCATTGAGAGTTCCTCTGTGTCGTCGCCGTTAGGCTTGATGGCTCCTACTATCATCGATAGCAATGCAGTCTAGGGTGAGACTTTTCTCCCCGGACAAATCTTTGTGTTCGGCGGCTTTGCACTGCGGGCCAATTCGCTTGGCCATCTGGAGAAGATTGCAAGTTACGCCCCTGGCCACCAGGTCAGGTTTGGAAGCTTAAACTACACGGCCGATATCCGGGAGACTTGATCTTCGACGGATTCGAGCCTCTGCCTTGTGCGTCACGCGGTCACGATGAGTACGATTTAGCTCTACCATGAGACAGTGTTAAGGAGATTGCACCGGAAGCCGCTCCGACCCTCAATTCGGGGCCAGTTGCGCCGTCCATGGACGGGTGGATGGACCCCGCCACGGAGGCCTTACTCTCAGCGGTGATCGAGCCTAACATCGACCTTACCTTGCACGAGAGGCATGTTGTCAAACTGCCGGATCCTTCTCCGGCCACGGACTCCGAACTGCCTATGCCCGTTCCTATCGAATCTGGCTGGGCGCCGATCATGGAGTTTACCTCCGCGGATATCTTTCAGCACTCGCCCTTCGGTGATATACTGAACTCCTTAAGGTCTCCCTCCTTATCAGGAGGATCCTGGCCAAACTATGTCCGGCAGGACTGGGATGCGGACGACGAAGAAATTCACGGCCCACCCATCACCCACTTACTAGCCACTGTCGATGACTTAACCAACATTCTCAACTTCGACTCTGAAGACATCGACGGTATGGACGACGATGCGGGAGACGAAGAGGAACCACTGCCCACAGGGCACTAGACAGCCACCTCATCATACGATATATACATGGTGGATACACCCAAAGAAGGCAATGGCGACGAGACAGCGGAGGATGACCCCTCCAAGAAGCAACCCAAGCGCCGACATCAGCGGCGCCGCTCTAAGTCCCGCCAAAGCAAAAGTGGTGATACCGGCACAGGAGGTAATAACACTCCGGATAGTGCCAAAGACAACAACAACCCCCTCCAGCAAGAGTTAGAGCAGGAGGATGGAGGGGCCAGCCCTCCTGGGAGAGCGGCAGATGGAGAGGCGGAGGATGATAATTACATGCCCCCCTCCGAAGACAAGGCAAGCCTCGGCGATGATGAATTCGCCGTGCCAGAGGATCCCGTCGAACAAGAGCGCTTCAAGCGCCGGCTTATGGCCACGGCAAATAGCCTTAAGAAAAAGCAGCAACAGCTTCAAGCTGATCAAGATCTGCTAGCTGACAGATGGACTGAAGTCCTCGCGGCCAAGGAATATAATCTCAAGCGCCCCTCCAAGAGTTACCCAAAATGCAGGTTGCTACCTCGACTGGAGGAAGAAGCATATGACGCGGCTGATCGGCCACCTCGTGGCCGTGATAGAGAGGCATTCCAGCCAAAAGCTCAACTTGCACCCCAATGCCATTCAAACAAAAAAGCATGGGGAAACACACGAGACCCGCGACACGTATTGGAGGACAAAGCAAAACGTGCAAGATCAATCTACGGATCACGAGGGCGTGCCACTATGCGAGATGATAAACGTCACGCCGGATACAGTAAAAGTAAATCCGGCCAGGCCGAACACAGCGGGCAAGACCCATTCGAGCTGCGTCGCAATATAGCCCAATACAGAGGCGTCGCACACCCCTTATGCTTCACAGACGAAGTAATGGATCATCAAATCCCAGAAGGTTTCAAACCCGTAAATATTGAATCATACGACGGCACAACAGATCCTGCAGTATAGATCGACCACATCCACATGGCCCATGGTGATGACTTACACGCCACCAAATACCTCCCACTAAAGCTCAAAGGACCAGCGCGGCATTGGCTTAACAGCTTGCCAGCAAAGTCCATTAGCTGTTGGGAAGATCTGGAACCCGCATTCCTCGACAACTTTCAGGGCACTTATGTGCGACCACCAGATGCCGATGACTTGAGCCACATAATTCAGCAGCCAGAAGAATCGGCCAGGCAATTCTGGACTCGGTTCCTAACAAAGAAAAATCAAATCGTCGACTGTCCGGATGCAAAGGCCCTAGCAGCTTTCAAACACAACATCCGCGACGAGTGGCTAGCCCGGCACCTTGGTCAGGAAAAGCTGAAATCTATGGCAACCCTCACGACACTCATGACCTGCTTTTGTGCGGGAGAAGACAGCTGGCTGGCTCGCAGTAACAATATGTCAAATAACCATGGTACTTTGGATACCAAGGACGGCAATAGCAGGTCACGTCGCAATAAACATAAGTGTCGCATTAATAGTGATAATACTGAAGATACGGCAGTCAATGCCAGATTCAAAGGCTCTAAACCCGGTCAGCGGAAAAAGCCATTCAAAAGAAGCACTCCGGGCCCGTCCAGTTTGGACTGTATACTCGATCGCTCGTGTCAGATACATGGCACCCCCGACAAGCCAGCCAACCACACCAACAGGGATTGTTGGGTGTTCAAGCAGGCCGGCAAGTTAATTGCCGAAGACAAAGATAAGGGGCCACATAGCAATGACGAGGAAGAGCCCAGGCAGCCAAACACTGGAGGACAGAAGAGGTTCCCCCCACAAGTGCGGATGGTGAACATGATATACACAACCCACATCCCCAAGAGGGAGCGGAAGCGTGCGCTCAGGGACGTATATGTGTTGGAGCCAATCGCCCCAAAGTTCAACCCATGGTCCTCCTGTCCGATCACCTTCGATCGCAGGGACCACCCCACTAGTATCCATCATGGCGGATTTGCCGCACTGGTCCTAGACCCAATCATTGACGGATTTCACCTCACTCGAGTCCTTATGGATGGCGGTAGCAGCCTGAACCTGCTTTATCAGGACACAATGCGCAAAATGGGTATAGACCCCTCAAGGATCAAACCCACAAAAAACGACCTTTAAAGGCGCCATTCCAGGTGTAGAGGCCCATTGCACAGGCTCAATTACACTGGAAGTGGTCTTTGGATCCCCGGATAACTTCCGAAGCGAAGAATTAATCGTCTATATAGTCCCGTTCCGCAGTGGTTATCATGCACTGCTCAGGTGAACTGCATTTGCGAGATTCAATGCGGTACTGCGTTATGCATACCTCAATCTCAAGATGCCAAGACCTCGTGGGGTTATTACAGTTAATGGTGTCACAGCCCTAGAATTTTTTTGTAATTAGTTGCATCAGCACCCATGCATCATGTCTAAAATGAATTTGAAATGGGGGATGATCAAACCCTAGCACCAAGTCAAATCAAACAGGTTCAACCTAAAAATATTTTCAATGAACCCAAAATTGCCTTCATTAATGTTTGATAATTTTGGCAAGGGTTTTGATCCAAACCAAAAATATTGAACATTTTTAGGGAATTATTTGGGCTTTGATTTAATTTACTAGTGTATTTGAGTTAGAGCAAATAAATCCTATAAATATTATATTGCTCCAATAATTCTGAGACATTTTGTGGAGCTCTAGGATAAACCAATTTGCATCCACAATTTTTTCCAGAAGCTGCAAAATAATTTGGTCAGCAAACCAAATTCAAAACAGAAGCAGAAAATAGAAAACATAAATAAAAGGAAAAAGGGGATAACTTACCTGGACGTACCAGGCAGCCCATCAGCCGGCCTTGCACTATGCAGCCCACCGGGCCCAACTCCTGCTGGCCCAGCCACCAGGCCCCTCCACCGTCTTCAACCTCCTGCCAGTGGGCAGGAGGGCGTCTGGCCGCCGTACGCGCACACGCGCGCGCCACCTCCTGCTTGGTTGGCCCTCCCCGACCCCCTTGGACGACGCCACACACCTCCCTGCCTCCCTCTCCCCCTCCGTGCTCAGTTTCTCCTCCCCTGGTTCTCTTCCTCCCCCACGGCCGTCGATGCCGTCACCGTCTGACGCGGCCACAACCACCCCCTCGCTCCTGTGAAGTGCCCAGAAGCTCCGGCTCGCCATCCTCTTCGTCTTCACCAAGCTACGCAACCGCGGGCATGCTGCAACGGCGGCTACGTCGTCGTCTTCAACCTCCGGCCGCCGGCAACCTCACCTTCGATTCGCCGCCGTCTCCGCGTCCCCGAGCTCGCTGACCTACTCGTCCGACTCGCCGTGATCCACTGACCCGAACCCCCCTCCTTTGCGCTATATTTGCACACTGTAGCCGTTGCTCCGCCGGAGACCGAACCGCTTCGCCGCCCGAGCTTCTCACCGCCGTGGCCACAGTTGTCGTAGCTCCCAACCGAGCACACCCACGTACTCACCGCGCCGCGTAGGTGCCGTAGGAGCTAAGGACGCCACTCCATGGCCACCGCAGCCCCGTTCCCGAGTGCGCCCGAACTCCGGCCGCCACCGAGGTCAATGCCGCACTCAACCCCGGCCACCCTAGCTACTGCTGCTTGCTGCACTGGATGCGGGAGAGCTCCAGCTCCCCGTGGGTGCCCTCCGCCGCTTGTTTGGGCACCAGGAGTATGAACCCGACGGCCTCCACCATCTCTGGCTCCGCCGGCAACGAGGCGCGGGTCAACTCCGGCGAGTTGACCCGGGTTTGACCCCAGTTTGACTCCCAGAGCCACTGACATGCGGGCCCGGACCGGCTAATTAAGTTAGGTTAGTATGAACTAAGCTAGGTTAGTCTAGTTAGACGCTGACGTATGGGTCCCACAGGTCAGGTTTGACCTGGCGGGCCCAGTTGACCTGCTGACATCACAGCTATGTCATGCTGATGCAGTTAACATTTTCTGGATTTAAAATAATTCAGAAAATTGCAGAAAATATCCAAAACTTCGAAAATTCATTATAATTCAACCGTAACTCCAAATCAAACAAATTATATATGCAAAATGATCAGAAAAATCTAATCTATCCATCTGTACCGTTTTCATGCATGTTTGAACAACTTAAAGTTACTATATGGCATTTGAAATGTCTTACTTGGAGTTTGAATTTGAACCTTGGGTTCAAACCAACTTCATTTAAATCGTTGCTAGCTGCATTAGCTCAAGTCACATCATATTGCCATGTCTTGATCATGCATCATATTGTCGCATTGCATTGATTGTGTTCTTTCTCTGTTGCCGGTGACTGTCCCCTCTTAGTAGACGACGTTCGACGATTATTCGATGACACCGATGAAGAACTATATTATCTTCAGAAGTGCCAGGCAAGCAAAACCCCCTTGGTCATTCGGATACAATCCCACTCTCTCGCTCCTGCTCTCTTTTACTGCATTAGGACAACAACGTTCCAACTGTTACATGCTGCGGTAGTTGAACCCCTTTCCTCTGCATGACCTGTCATTGCCATACTAAATAGATGAAACCCACTAGCATGAGTAGGAATTGTTTGAGCCCTGATGTGCCTACTCATTCATGCTTGTTGTCATGCCTGCTACTGATTAGAGCTGAGTCAGGTCTGATTCATCGGGAATGAATTGGAACGTGGTGAACATGTCCTACCGTTGAGAGCTAAGTGTGGGAACATGATTTGGTAAAGGTAGCGGTGAGAGGCCATGTAGGACTACATGGTGGGTTGTCTCATTGCAGCCGTCCTCAGGAACTGAGTTCTGTGTTTGTGATCCATGAACAGTTACTACCACACATTGGGCTCTGGGCGCTCCAAGCTCTCTCAACTTATTAATCAACTAGTTTCTGGTGTTTGTAGGTAGTGTTAGTAGTCTACCAAGTGGCACCCGGTACAGGTGGGCTTGGGATAGACTAGGCACAGTGGCACGGTGTACCAAGTGGCACCCGGATGGTGGGCTTGGGAACCCTGCACACATCGTTTGGGGCTGTGAGCGACACCCCGGCCGGATCTCCTTGCGGATGGAACCCAAATAGGCGATAAACCTGGACTAGAGGCTTGTCGGTTAGTCAGGTCGTGGCCGACTCCCTCGCCAGGCTTCTGCTTGAAGGTTGCCGAGATACGTGATGTGTACATGGTGGTAAGTGGCGAGAGCGTGTGTGAAGAAGTACACCCCTGCAGGGCTATCAGTATCTATTCGAATAGCTGGATTCCTTGGATATGGAAACTTGGACCCCTTGCATAGTTCATAGACAAGTGGAAGTGGATACTCTAAAATGCGCAAGATAAGCGTGAGTGCTATGGCTGGCGTTCTCGTAGGGAGACGGGAGCGGATCCATTGTGGAGTATTGATATGGTGAATATGTGGACTCGTGTGCGCCACCACAAAAGAGTTACTTGCAGTCGTAGTTCAGGATAGCCACCGTGTCAAAGCTGGCTTGCTGCAGTCAAACTCCACCACCCCTTTGTTGATACCGAAGCATATGTAGTTAGTTCTGATGTAAGTCTTCTTGGGTACATTTGTACTCACGTTTGCTTATTCTATGTTTTGCAGAGAGACGTCAGTCTCGCTAGTAGTTCCATGTGGACTTCGACGTTTAGCTTGTTACCTTAGCTACGATCTTGTGCCCTCGGCAGGATCTGGTAGATAGTCAGGCTTCTCATCCTTTTTCATTTATAGATGTCTGTACTCAGACATGTTAAGCTTCCGCATGTGCTTTGATTGTATGCTATGATTGTTGGGTCATGAGACCCATGTTTGTAATATCTCGCTCCTCGGAGCCTAATGAATAAATACTCTGAGTCGTAGAGTCTTGTTGTGATGCCATGTTGTATTGCACATATTGAGCATATTGTGTGTATGATTGAAATGCTTGGTATGTGTTGGATCCGACAACCTAGTTGTTTATCCTTGGTAGCCTCTCTTATGGGGAAATGTAGTCTTGTGCTTCCATGAGCCATAGTAGTCTACTACTGCCCAGTTCACCGGAGTCCTGTTAGCCCAGTGCTACAGCCCGGATTCACACGCTGCTGACCAACATGCTCGATGTTGATTCATGTATGCCTGTCCATGTAAGTTAGTGCCACTTTGGGTTCACGACTAGTCATGTCGGCCCGGGTTCTCTGTCATATGGATGCTAGCGACACTATCATATACGTGAGCCAAAAGGCACAAACGGTCCCGGACCATGGTAAGGCGACACCCGTGGGAATACCGTGTGTGAGGCCGCAAAGTGATATGAGGTGTTACCGGCTAGATCGATGTGACTTGGAATCGGGGTCCTGACAGCTTTGGTATCACAGCCTGACTGCCTGTAGGATTACCAAGCCCAATCGGTCGAAGTTGTGTCTAGAAATGCTTTAGTTATGTAAGGGAATTGATTGTGGAAGGGAACGCCAGGCTCTTTTTACTCCTTATACCTCATGCCCTCTGATCTGAGTCATCCTCTTCTCTTCTACGGGGATTAAGAACTAGGCCTTCTCATCTATCTATTAGGATGTCGAGTTACTATGTTAGAGACTTATCAGATTGTTGAGTTCAAGCCTCAGTTCAGTTCCTACTACTTCCATATGTTCATAGCTGGCCTCAGAACCTTGAGTTTGTGATGTTGAGTGGCTATGCCACCATTTTTGCAGGTTGTCTCAAATCTTTTGAGCAATTACAGCCGTTATGCTGTCCGAGTCATCCCAGATTTCTAAGTAGCCTGATGCATTTGCAAATCCCTTCTTTCCGTTCCCGATGTCCCTTTGGGCCAGTTCAACCACACTAATCGTTCTGTTGAGGTACTCCATTTCCTTTACATATATGTTGGAGCTATTATTACGACCCTAGGTGTTTTAGGGAGTCACCTAGTGTCGGTGTACTAGAATAGGGGTACTCAGGTGTACTAGAATAGGGGTACCCTAGTACCCCGAACTTGTGCACGGGCAGTTGCAGCACCCCGCGGCAAGGCTTGCCGGGCTAACACCAAGATCCTCCGTGGTTCCCTTGGAGCCATTCAAGAATAAAGTATTTAAGCTCAGGAGACAAGGCCCCGGCAAGAGGAGCTTGCCGGGAAGGCCAACCGAGGCACTCCAAGGAACTTGCCGCGATGCGCCACGCGCTCCGGCAAGGCAACAAGGCCCCGGCAAGAGGAGCTTGCCGGGAAGACCAACCAAGGTACCTCGAGGCCCGGTGAGCGACAAGCCTGTGGACCCGACAAGATAACAGCAGCGGCAAGGCGCTTGCCGCGGCAGGCGGCCACTCTGTGCCCACGCTCCAGCGCATCCACCAACGTGTCACTCTGGGGGCCTCTCCAGGCGCGCGTGGCGGGAGGCTGTGCAGCCAGCGGTGCACAGTGGCATGCGAAGCTGACAAGATCGCCATCGTGGCGAACGGTGGCGCCCCTAACGGTCCTTTTCTGCACTGTTTGGGTGACCCAGACGGGCATTTAATGCCCTTGTCCCCTGCCGTTAGGGTTAGGTAGGGTGCATTGTACAAGTAACTATACCAACCACCCCACTTTTTACATTTGTACCCTTCTCTGCGTTGCCACCTGTCGGTGACCCCTTGAGCATATAAAAGGAGGCCCATGCGCAACGTAGGGGGGGTTCGATTCATTGGAGAGCCAGAAAACACTTAGCTCTCGCGAGCAAGAACATAATAGAACCAGACAAGCAGCAGTAGGAGTGTTATCTCTCCGGAGAGCTCTGAAGCTGGGTAAACTGCTCATGTGCTTCGCCTCGATCTGCTCTTTGTGCGATCTCCGCCCCCCGCCAAACCGAAAGGGGCCCGGTCCGCCGGCCCCATAGGTGTTCGTGGATCAGTTTCCCCGACATCTTTGGCGCGCCAGGTAGGGGGCGTCGAGATTGTGCGAACCTGATCCGGTGTTCACACGAGCTAGATCTTCATTCCCTTCATCAACATGCCACCGAAGAAGAAGACTTCGGCGGCAGCCGCTCCGTCCACGTCACTTCCGCCACCGTTGGAGCAAACGGGTGGTGGAATGGACGCCGGCGGAAGAATGGACGTCGACGAGGAAGCTTATGATGCTGCCAGGTCCAAGGACAAGGCTGCACAAACCTCGGCGACTGTATATTTTCCGCGCCACTCTCAGGAGGCGCAAGACCAACAGCGTCATGACGCTCGCAGTGCCATCCCCATGATAGGCCAAGACCAAGCTGGTGGATCTCGGGGTGCTCAAGACCAGCATGCACGCCAACATGCTGGCACGAGCGGGGCACGGTCGCCTGGACGGGATACTGCTCCTTCTAACATAGTTAGAAGTCCAAGAAGGTCACGCTCCTCGCGCCGTCCGCCACTGCCACCCACCACTCCAGCAGAAGCTTTGGCGCGAGCTCAACTGCTCCTAGATTACCCTTCGACGTCGGACAAGATTGACGAATGGAGGGCCACCATTCAGAGTCTCATCTGCTACGCCAACGGCGACACTCCACGGCGGCCGAGCGCATCGCCGCTGCGGCAGGGTTGCCGGGCGCGAGCCAGTGGCGACGAAACGGGTGGAGGTGCAACTACCATGCAATCACCACCCCGAAGGCCAAGATCGCCGACTCGCCGGATCCACCTCGACAGCGACTCCACTGCATCGTCGGATCCACGAGCTCGTCGCGATCAATGCCAAGTTCTTCATGATCGACAACAAGAAGACGCTCGAACTCGCATCGAGCGCCGAAGAGAAGCGCGACGTCAATCCGACAAGCGCGCTGGGCCCTCTGTTGACATGCATGCGCCAGGGGAACCAGGCGATCTGCCATACGCGGTAGGTTGCCCTGCGTTCACTCGTGAGCTGCGGCAAGTCCAGTGGCCCAGCATGAAGAACTTCAAGCCAGACATACCGGAGAAGTACGACGGCAAGACGCATCCGTCAGAGTTCCTCAGCATCTACACCATTGCGGTGCAGGCTGCCGGGGGACGGGATGACAAGATCCTTGCCAACTACTTCCCGCTGGTGCTCAAGCCCAACGTCAGATCCTGGCTCATGCACTTGCCAGACAACTCCATATCCTCTTGGGCTGATCTGTGCCATCAGTTTGTCGGCGCCTTCACAGGCGGACACAAGCCTCATGGCCAGGAGAGTGATCTTCATCTGCTCGCCCAGAAGGAAGGAGAGCCCCTGCGCAAGTACATTGAGAGATTCAGCAGTGTGCAGCACAACATCCCAGACGTCCACCCTGCCGCGGTGATCAGCGTGTTCCATCAGAATGTGCGAAACCGCAGGATGCGGGAGGAAATGGCGATGTGCAAGATTAGGGACGTCAGTGAGTTATATGCACTGGCCGACAAGTGTGCACGTCCTGAGGAAGGGAGGAGACTCCCCAGAGAGAATGTAGGAGCGGGAGGATCTGACAGTGAAGATGCTGCCCCGGCAAGGAAAAACCAGCGGCGGAACAACAGGAAGAGGAAAGGCAAAGAGGTGCTAGTTGTTGAGCAGTCCGGCAACGGTGGTGGCGCCAAGGAAGCCAAAGCTGGTGACTCCGGCAAGGAGGTTGCCGTGGAGGTGGCGGTCGCCGACAAGCAGGACGGCACCAACAAGCAGTATTGCAAGATCCACCGCACCAAGGGCCATGATCTCCAGAGCTGCAGGAAAGTCGAGCAGCTCGTTGAGCAACAGAAAGCTGAATACGAGCGGCGCGACAAGGAGAAGGCCCAGGAAGGTGCTGGGGGATCCGGCAAGAGACGTCCCGGCCGAGGAGGACGCCGCGGCAAGTCCAAGCAGCGGCAAGGAGACAGACCTCCTCGCGGCCGCGACAAGGATGAGGATGACGACGACGATGAAGACATGGATTATCAGGAGACTGATGAGCAGGAGTTCCAGAAGGCCACAGAGGTCCTGTGCGTTGACGGTGGTGCTTCTCTGCATACCTTGCACCGTCAGCTCAAGCAGTGGGTGCGGGAAGTTAATGCAGCAGAACCACCCATCGAGTCACGCAAGCCTCTAAAATGGTCCAGCACGCCTATCATCTTTGATATTGAGGACCACCCTGATCGCATAACTGCGGTCGGGTGCTTGCCGATGTTGGTTTCACCAACAATCCGCAACCTCAAGGTCACTAAGATGCTAGTTGACGGCGGGGCCGGCTTGAACCTGATCTCCTCCGCGGTGCTCCAGAAACTCCAGATCCCTGACAGCGAGCTCGAAGAGACCGATACATTTCAAGGAATCAACCCGGGAAGGAGCAAGCCGAAGGGAAAGATCACGTTGCCGGTAACATTTGGCAGCGAGCTGAACTTCAGGACTGAGAGGGTCACATCTGATGTTACTGACTTTCCATTACCTTACAATTGAATCCTTGGCCGTCCGGCACTCGCCAAGTTGATGGCAGCCTCTCACTATGCGTACAACATACTGAAAATGCCAGGCCCGATAAGTGTCATCTCTGTCCCTGCCAACAAGAAGGATGCTCTTATCTGTGCCGACAAGATCTACCGGGAAGCAGCAGCCGCAGCAGAACACAAGACACTTGCCGCTGAAGCTCCCGGGGGGAAGAAGAAGACCAAGTCTGGCAAGAGCTCTGATGCCCACTCCGGCAAGCGCACCTCTTCGGAGTGCTGCGCTACCGTCGAGGACGCACCATCGAGCTCCACCGGCAAGTGTAAGAAGGCAATGGCAGCTCCACCTGAGACCAAGAAGGTGTCCGCCAAGGAGGACAGCACTGGTGATACCTTCACCATCAGCGCCACTCTTGACCCCAAATAGGAAAGCGCGCTCGTTGCTTCCCTGCGGGCGAATGTCGACGTGTTTGCGTGGCAACCGTCTGATATCCCCGGTGTTCCTAGGAAAGTAATTGAGCACCACCTTGCCGTCTGTCCTCATGCACAGCCCGTCAAGCAGAAAGTCAGGAAATAGGCAGTGGAGTGCCAAGAATTCATCGCAGAAGAAATCAAGAAGTTGGAAGCAGCAGGCCTTGTCAGAGGAGTGCTCCATCCCACATGGTTGGCCAATCCTGTTGTCATGCGCAAGGCTAACGGGAAATGGAGGCTTTGTATTGACTTCACTGATGTTAATAAAGCTTGTCCCAAAGACCCATTTCCCTTGCCGCGCATTGACCAGATTGTTGACTCCACAGCCGGATGTGATTTGCTTTCATTTCTTGATGCATACTCAGGATACCATCAGATCTTCATGGCAGAAGAGGATGAAGAGAAAACCGCATTTATCACCCCGTGTGGCACGTACTGCTTCATACGGATGCCTTTCGGTTTGAAGAATGCTGGTTCAACATTCGCAAGGGTAGTCCACCACGCTTTTGAGCCGCAGATGCATAGAAATGTGGAAGCCTACATGGATGACATAGTGGTCAAAAGCAAGAACAGGGCGACCCTGATTCAAGATTTAGACGAGACATTTGCAAATCTGCGCAGGATCAACCTCAAGCTTAACCCCGAGAAGTGCGTGTTTGGAGTCCCATCCGGCAAGCTTCTCGGGTTCTTTGTGTCTCAGCGGGGAATTGAAGCCAATCCCGACAAGATCAAGGCCATTGAGCAGATCGAAGCACCAAAGCGCGTCAAGGATGTACGAAGGCTTGCCGGTTGCGTGGCTGCTCTCAGCAGGTTTATCTCTAGATCTGCTGAGCGCGCCCTGCCATTTTTCATAATTTTGAAAAAGGCAGGTCCAATGAAATGGACTCCGGAGGCGGAGGCTACGCTGCAGGACTTGAAGAGATACCTGTCCTCCACTCCAATACTTGTCGCACCTAAGCCGCAAAAGAAGTTGCTGCTGTATATAGCGGCAACCAATCAAGTGGTTAGTGTTGCGTTAGTGGCGGAGAGGGAGGCAGATGATGAGCCAGCAACCACGGCAGATGCATCCAGCGACAAGCAGGAGGCTTTGCCGACAAGTTCTGGTCCCGACAGAGATGGATCTGCGCAGGAGCATGATAAGATGCAGAAGAGAATGGTGCAGCGTCCAGTTTACTTTGTCAGTTCCCTTCTACAGGGGGCTAGATCAAGGTACTCTGGTGTGCAGAAGTTGCTTTTCGGCCTCCTCATGGCCTCGAGAAAGCTGCGCCATTACTTCCAAGCACATGAGATCATAGTCGTCACTCGCTTTCCGCTGAAGAGGATACTGCAAAATCCAGAAGCGACAGGCAGGATTATCGAGTGGGCGCTGGAACTATCAAGCTTTGGCCTCAAGTTTGAGAGCACTTCAACTATCCAAAGTAGGGCATTGGCAGAGTTCATAGCAGAATGGACGCCAACACCAGATGAAGAAATTCCAGAGACGAGCATCCCCGTCAAAGAGGCAAGCAAAGAGTGGCTGATGTACTTTGATGGTGCCTTCTCGCTGCAAGGCGTCGGTGCGGGCGTGCTGCTTGTCGCGCCCACCGAAGAGCACCTCAAGTACGTAGTCCAGATGCACTTTCCCAAGGAGCAAGCAACCAACAATACTGCAGAGTATGAAGGATTGCTTGCCGGTCTCAGAATTGCAGCAGACCTTGGGATCAAGAAGCTCATTGTCAGGGGTGACTCACAGCTTGTCGTCCGCCAAGTGAACAAGAACTACCAGAGTCCATTGATGGAAGCATATGTTGATGAAGCGAGGAAGCTAGAAGAGCACTTTGACGGCCTACAGATGGAGCATATCCCAAGAGCTCAGAATGACATTGCTGATGGCCTGTCAAAGTGCGCCGCACTAAAGTTACCTGTGGAACCAGGGATCTTTGTGCTCAAGTTGACTTGACCATCCGTAACACCATCAACTGGACAAAACAAGAAGAGGAAGTTGATTTCTGGTGACTACTTTCCGGCAGAGCTCCCCGAAGCCGCCGCCAAGAAAGTCACCAAGATCAACACCAAGGTTGCTGAGGGGCAGTCTGCTCCGGCAAGCCTTATGGTTTGTTCCGTTGAAGCAGACGCTCCCGACAAGTTTTGCTCCGGCAAGCTTGCCGGGGAAAATCAAGCTCCGGCAGGGCCGCAAGTCCTTGCCGTGGAAGCAGATGTTCCCGCAGCAGCAGATGTGCCTTTAGTCCTTGTTGTCGAGCCACAAGCTCCAGCATGGGCACAGCAGATTGTCCATTTCCTTCAGACAGGAGAACTTCCCGAAGAGCAAGAAGAAGCGGAAAAAGTAGCCCGGCAGTCAAGTATGTACCAGTTTGTCGATAGCATACTATACAGAAGAAGACTCAACGGTGTGAAATTGAAGTGTATTTGCCGGGAAGATGGACAAAAGCTATTGGCAGAGATACATGGAGGCATATGTGGCCACCACATTGGCGCAAGAGCACTTGCCGGCAAAGCTTTCCGGCAAGGTTTCTTTTGGCCGACAGCCCTTGAGGATGCAACTGCACAAGTAACCAAGTGTGAAGCGTGCTAGTTCCACTCCAAACAGATACACCAGCCAGCTCAAGCTCTCCAGACGATCCCTTTATCCTGGCGATTTTCGGTCTGGGGGCTCGATATCCTCGGCCCTTTCCCCCGAGCTGTCGGGGCTTTGAGTACTTGTACGTCGCAATCAACAAGTTCACAAAGTGGCCTGAAGTGCAGCCAGTGAGGAAGGTGACAGCACAGTCAGCAGTCAAGTTCTTCAGGTCAATTGTTTGTCGTTTCGGGATCCCTAACAGGATCATCACTGACAACGGCACGCAATTCACGAGCCGCACCTTCATGCAGTACGTCCAAGACCTTGGCGCCAAGGTCTGCTTTGCTTCTGTTGCTCATCCAAGAAGCAACGGTCAAGCAGAGAGGGCAAATGCTGAAGTGTTGCGCGGGCTCAAGACCAGAACTTTCGACAGGCTGCGCAAGTGCGGAAGAAACTGGATCGAGGAGCTGCCGGTGGTTCTTTGGTCGATCAGAACGACGCCAAATCGAGCCACTGGCCAGATGCCTTTCGCTTTAGTCAATGGAGCAGAGGCAGTTCTCCCCACGGAACTCGTATACGGATCGCCTCGAGTGCTCGCTTATGATGAGCTTGAGCAAGAACAGCTGCGACAAGACGACGCGCTGCTCCTTGAGGAAGATCGTCTTCAGGCTGCTGTACGAGCTGCTCGATACCAGCAAGCTTTGCGCCGCTACCATAGCCGCAAAGTTAAAGCCAGAAGCTTCGAGGAAGGCGGCCTTGTTCTTCGGCGCATTCAGTCCGCCAAGAATTCCAACAAGTTGACGCCGAAGTGGGAAGGCCCTTATCGGATGAAACGAGTCACAAGGCCCGTCGCTGTCCGCCTTGAGACTGAAGATGGCATTCTGGTGAGCAACTCCTGGAACATAGAACATCTTCGTAAGTTTTTCCCGTAAGGCGCGGATGCCGGAACCCGTTCTGGCAACCACCTTTTGTACAAGTCTTGCCGCTGTTGCATGTAATCCTTTGTACAAAGCCGGGCGCAGATCCCGTGCATAAATAGAACCCCATGTGCTCCACACAACTTGTCCATTTCATGCATTAGTTTCTTTCTTGCATGCGTTATCTGACACTTTGTGCAGCACCTACATCCGGTAAGCAATAACGAGCCGAAGGGCTCCATATCATTATTTTCTCTTCTTTCTTCTTTTTCAACAAAGGAAAAGAAGGTTCCCTCGCACACAAGTTTGCCGGGGGGAAGGAGAAGATTGTGGTATGGACCAGGCGTCGTTCAAGCAAAGTTTTGCCTCGCCGGGAAGCAAACGACAGAAAAGCTAAGTTGCCAAAGTTTGAGCAATCAATTTTTAAATTTTTTGAGTTATCTTCCTTGAACGACCCTGCTTTGTATGGAAAACCTGTGCGCGGAGGAACCAACTCATGGCTAGTTGCGCCCTTACTTTGTTTCGAGTCCGCTCAACAACTTAAGTGTGCTGCATCTAGTCGCGACAAGGTTTCTTGTCGGAAGCAGCGCCGCCAGCAGGCTGCTGAAGTTCCGCACTCAGCGCTCGCGGCTCGGGTGCCTGCGGCGACAAGTTCCCTAGAAGCGTAGGGTAAAAACATACAAAGGAAGGAATCTAGTAGAGGAAATAACATAGCAATTGATAACAGAAATAAAGTCATATTACAAGATAACCTGTCGCAGCTCTAACAGACTGCTTTCATAACATGATTAGCAGCGACAAGGGAAAAGAAGAAATGGGCGGCCTAGTCTACCTGGCCGCCCTCAACCCTCTTGATCTCGCTCACCTTGTCCACAATGGGTGCGACAAGGGCCTTGAGTGCGTCCCGATCGGCGTCTGGCGGCAAGGACTTGAGGACGTTGGTGAAGCTGAGGCCTGGATTGCGGAAGGCCACCTTCATCAGCACCTTCTGGAGAACCCCGGCGCAGATTTTGCGCGACTCGTCGGCCAGCTGCTTTGGGATCCTTTCCCGGAGCCGCTGGAGTGCCGTCGCCACGCCCTTGAAGAACAGGCTGAGCTTGATGCTGGGTTGGAGATTCTCGTCAGAGGGATACCCAAAGTCCTCCATCCCCAGCTGCGCCAGCTCCTCGTTGATGACTGCGGCAATATTCACCAGACCCTCGGTCCAGTGCTCCACAGTATCTCTGAACGAGTTCTCGGTAACTGCGATGCTCTCCAGCAGCGCCTTGTCAGCTTTGACCTTCTCCGACAAGGTCTTCTCCCGCTCCTTGGCGGCCTCCAGCGTCTGCATCAGCGTGGCCAGCTTCAACTCCAGGTCCGCATTGGAATCCTTGGCGGCGCTGAGCTCCTTGCCCCTCTCAGCGAGAAGACCTTGCAGCTCACCGTGGGCGGCAGCATCCTTCTGACGCTCACGCTTGAGCGCGGCAAGCTCCTCGCTGCTCTTCCCAATGTTGGCCTCCAGCTGCGCCACCTTCTCCTCCAGCTCTTTCTTGGCAGCCTCTGCGATTGCGGCAGCGTCCTTTGCCTCCTTGAGCGCCCCGCCAAGTGCTTGCTCGCGCTCGGCGAGCTCCTCCTCGTAGCTGTCGAGGTTGGCCTTCCGCAGCACCAATTCGCCTTCTCGCGCGGATTGCTTCTCGGCGGCCAGCCTTTGTTCCTCCTCAGCTTTGGCCTTCTCGAGAAGGAAGGCCGTGCGCTCCTCGTCGAGTCGCTCCCGCTCCTGTGCCAGGGACCGGAGAGCTTCTTGATTGTGGCCCCGGAGCTCCTTCGCGCGCTTCTCCATGTCAACTCCCGCCTTCGCGACAAGCGCTTCCCGGGAAGCCAGCTTGGCTTGCCGTGCGCGGTAGAGTGACAGCAGCTTCCGCAGCAGCTGCTCCTCCTCAGGCTCGCCACAGCTGCTGCTGGGCGCGTCAACCAACGACAGTCCAGCAGAGGCGAGCACCTCCTCATCAAAAGTTTCCCCCTCGACCGGTGCCCTGGAGCTCGACGCCCAGGGTAGCTTGATGAAGATATCGTCGTCGTCCTTCAAGTAGGCGCCGGGCTGGGGCTCCTCGGAGCCCGGCTCCGCAGCAGCGGCAGAGGGATCGGCGGTCGGCGCAGCGCCTGGCGCTCCTGCGGCCTCAGGGTCGTCAGTGCGATCGCCCGACCCCTCGCCGGCTTCTGCGGCGGCAGCCTTGGCGGCCTCCTCGCCGGCGGTCTCATCAGCACCGGCCCCTTCCTCGCCGGCGCCCTCTGTCTCCATTGGCTCAGCAGCAGATGGGTCTGAAGAACGAAGAAGGGAGAAAAATCAATCAAAAATCCGAGAGAAGAAAATCAAAAGAAGAAGAACCCAGGGGAAAGTTTTTGGACAAGTGAATTACCTGTGCCAAGATCGGCAGTTGCGGTCCCGGCCGCCGCAGGATCGACGGTGCTGCCCCTTGCCGGAGAGTTCTCCCTTGCCGAAGAGCGCTCCCTTACCGGGAACCCCTCCCTTGGCGGCGTAGTCGAAGCAGATGGCACTTCGGGACCAGCTTCCGGGCACTCCTGATGTGGCTGATCTGCTCCTACACAAATCAACAAGCAAGATATCAACAAAGGAAAAAGCACTCATGCGCGCCCGACAGCATAAAGCTAACTATGAACTTACGTTGGGGGCTGCGCTGGGGGCTGCTTTGAGGAGTGATTGCCGGGTCCGTCAAGGTGGTCTCTGACCCACCCCCTGCTGACACGGTGGGGTCATCTTCGATGACAATCACCGCGGCCTTGGCCCTCCTCGCCGCTCTCTGGGCCAGCGTCCTGAAAAGAAAGGAGTCCAGATCGAAGCAAGTCAGATACAAGATAAAAACAGCAAAATTGGAGAACTAGAAGCTTACTCTTCTTCCTCCTCGTCGGAGCTGAGCGCGGAAAGATCAAAGTCCGGCTCCCCTCCGGTGCGGCGAGGCGGAGGAGTAGGATCCCTTGCCCGCTTGGCGGGGGCGGTGGCGGTGGCCTGGGAAGATCCCGCTCTAGTTGCCGCTGCTGCGTGAGCCGCTCCCGCGGCAACATTGCTTGCCGCGGTAGACCGTGTCACACGGCTCGGCGGCTGTTGACCCGGCTGCCACCCCGCTACGTCCGCGGCCCTGCGAAGACGCCTTCTTGGCGGGGCCGGGGGCTCCGCCTGCGGCAAGCTTTCTGAAGGCTCGGGCTCTTCCTCGCCGGCCTCGCTCGGCTCAGCTTCAGAGCCGGCAGGCTCTTCCTCGCCAATGAACTCCGCGCGCTCGGCGAGGTTTGCCGCCTCTGCAGCCTCCGCCTCCTCCACAGTGAACCCGAACGCGCCCGCGGCAGCTGCGGCCGCAACCTCTTCCGCCCTAGTGGCGATGCGCTGCAGCTCCTCGTCGGTGGTGTCACAGGTGAGGCTCTTCTGCTCGTCAGCGTGGACCGGCACTTCTTCCAAGTTGTCGAAGAACGCTTGCACGATGTCATCCGCAGGCTCTTGCCAAGTTGGAACGATTCCGTGTGAATCGCACAACGGCATCATGGCGCGGATCCGGTCAAGCAAAGAATTGTTGCACAATGGAACGACGCCCCTCGGCAGCGTGAATGGGTGCTGGGGGTCGCGTTTGAACAACTCCAGGAGCATTGCATCCAGCTCCAAGACGGTGAAGTTGTAGTTGAGGCCCGGCCGCAGCCTCATGATGTCCGCCGAGTTCTTGAATTCCCAAGCGGGCCTCCCCCTCTCCTGCAGGGGGGCGATGCGGCGGCGGAGGAAATCTGCACCTACAGCGCCTACAGTGAGCCCGGCAAGCCTGAGGCGAAGGATCCTAGCAATGGCGATCTTTAGCCTCTCGTCTTCCGGGGCCACGTTGCTCCAGTCATTGCCGCGCACTATTGGAGCTTGGCGCACGGCGGTGAAGGGCTGCGGATTCTCCTCGACGATTCAGCACCACTCCGCTCTCCACTCCTCCCACTTGCTGCGGAGCTCACCCTCCAAGTACGCCTCCTTCTTGCTGACTCTCGAGATCCAGGCGATCCCTCCGGCAAGCGGCTCTCCTCTCTCTACCCGAGGTATGAAGAAGTGGCGGAAAAGGGCAACATTGGGGTGGACTCCGACAAAGTTTTCGCACAAATGTGCGAAAACTGCCATGATCAGAACGGTGTTGGGGGTGAAGTCAAGGAGGCGGAAGCCGTAGGTGTTCATGATATCGCAGAAGAACTCCAAGAAGGGCGGGCAGAGCCCGCAATAGAAGAACAACGCGAAGAATGGGTACCCGTTTGGAGCCAGTTCCGAAGCAGCGGCCGGGAGTACCCTCGTGCGCGGATGCGCCCGCGTCTCCGTCGCCCAAAAGAGGTAGAAGTACTCCCTCAGCTCCTT
The DNA here is from genome assembly GCF_002162155.2 of Triticum dicoccoides. NCBI lineage: Eukaryota > Viridiplantae > Streptophyta > Magnoliopsida > Poales > Poaceae > Triticum > Triticum dicoccoides. The sequence goes on from NC_041380.1 coordinate 175,708,581, forward strand.
CACGCCGAGCTGGGGGGAGAAGATCGCCCGCTCCTTCCGCAGCGCCGCGAGCCGCTGCGCCTCGGCCGACTTCACGCCCTTTCCCTTGTCGGCTTTCGGAGCCATGGCGGAGGTGGTGGGGGAGGTCGACGGCGTTGGTGATGCTGGTGGCAATGGGGGGGCGGAGCGCTGCTCTCTCGGCTTT
>NC_041380.1:175709015-175730212 GCF_002162155.2 Triticum dicoccoides
GTGGGGGAGGTCGACGGCGTTGGTGATGCTGGTGGCAATGGGGGGCGGAGCGCTGCTCTCTCGGCTTCGAGAAGAGGGGGGGGGGCGGAGGTTCGTGAAGATGGAGTAGTAGCAACTAGCGAGGGGGAACGAACTGCCCCTGTTTCCTCTGCTTATAAAGAGGGACGGGGCGGATGTTTCGCCCTTCCGAATAAAGAACCACCCACGATCTCTCCCACGATGCCGCATTCAACGCGTGCCGTTAGGGGAGAGCGCGGTGGATACGGAGCGAGATTCGGCGTGGCCCAGTCCACATGTGCCCGTGCCCTGTCTTGGGCCTGGCCCAACAGCGCTCGGCACCGTGTCTGGCCCAGGCCCGGGGGCTCCTGTCGGTGTATTAGAATAGGGGTACCCTAGTACCCCGAACTTGTGCACGGGCATTTGCAGCACCCCGCGGCAAGGCTTGCCGGGCTAACACCAAGATCCTCCGTGGTTCCCTTGGAGCCATTCAAGAATAAAGTATTTAAGCTCAGGAGACAAGGCCTCGGCAAGAGGAGCTCGCCGGGAAGGCCAACCGAGGCACTCCAAGGAACTTGCTGCGACGCTCCACGCGCTCCGGCAAGGCAACAAGGCCCTGGCAAGAGGAGCTTGCCGGGAAGACCAACCAAGGTACCTCGAGGCCCGGTGAGCGACAAGCCTCCGAACCCGACAAGATAACAGCAGCGGCAAGGCGCTTGCCGCGGCAGGCGGCCACTCTGTGCCCACGCTCCAGCGCATCCACCAACGTGTCTCTCTGGGGGCCTCTCCAGGCGCGCGTGGCGGGAGGCTGTGCAGCCAGCGGTGCGCAGTGGCATGCGAAGCTGACAAGATCGCCATCGTGGCGAACGGTGGCGCCCCTAACGGTCCTTTTCTGCACTGTTTGGGCGACCCAGACGGGCATTTAATGCCCTTGTCCCCTGCCGTCAGGGTTAGGTAGGGTGCACTGTACAAGTAACTGTACCAACCACCCCACTTTTTACATTTGTACCCTTCTCTGCGTTGCCACCTGTCGGTGACCCCTTGAGCATATAAAAGGAGGCCCATGCGCAACGTAGGGGGGGTTCGATTCATTGGAGAGCCAGAAAACACTTAGCTCTCGCGAGCAAGAACATAATAGAACCAGACAAGCAGCAGTAGGAGTGTTAGCTCTCCGGAGAGCTCCGAAGGTGGGTAAACTGCTCGTGTGCTTCGCCTCGATCTGCTCTTCGTGCGATCTCCGCCCCCCGCCGAACCGAAAGGGGCCCGGTCCGCCGGCCCCATAGGTGTTCGTGGATCAGTTTCCCCGACACCTAGTGTGATGATTCTGGCCACCATTCTCGAAAGCATCCCATGATGCCATTTAGTGGTAGGCATTCTATTTCTGGGTTTTTGAACCCGAGATTCACCCTACTTATGTCATGTTGATAGTGTTGCTAGTTCCTTTAGGGTATTAGTAGCCTTTGCAATAGTCCTCGAAGTTCATGGTACATCCTTCTTCCAATTAGCATGAACCATTCCTAGCAGGAGTTCTTTTGAACCCAAAGGTCACGTCCAGAGTGCTCTTGACGAGTTCTCGATTCTATGATGTGACTCTGCCAACTCTACCTTCTTTGCATGGGTTATCCGGAAGAAATATGTTGAACTTGGTTCGACATACTAATCTATGCATCCACAACTCAGAAAGTTATATGTTCCTTTGAGTTGTACCTATCTTTAGTTGTATCATGATCTCCATCTATCATTTGATAGTTAAGAGCATGTCTTGCATTCATGCTCATCGATACCTCTTATTCTTGTGGTCTGTCAAGCCATTCTATTCTGGAATGACTAGGAGAAACAAACTCTAGTACCTCATCCATATTTAGGATTGGGTCAAAGCAGTTGTATTCCGCATGTCAAAATGCCAATCCAGCTTTTGATTATGTCCTACCCTGAAGTATTGCCCTCTTGATGTCAGGAATGTCATGAGAATTGCACCAACTCTTATGAATTCTTGATGAAGTGATACTTCTCGCCATCATCATTTGTTCCTCGGTTCCGTGTTGTTGCAACCGGAATACCGACAAGTGAATCATGATGTGTGAAATCAATACTCCTAGCAACCCCGTTGCTTGGTGGTTAATGGACGATAATCTCATTCTTGGTGTGTTGATTATGGAATCATCATTCTAAGATTGATCGTGCTACCTAGTCCATATTTTCGGGTGCACTCATCGACCGATGAGTTAGGATTGTGACAATCCCTCGCTTCTTGATCATATAGTCTTGCCCTGAAAAGCAAGGTTGTGCTCAAGCTAAATAACATATCGATGGTTCGTGATTTTCCGAATATCTTCTCGGAAGTATTACCAGGTTGTTCGCTGATCACTATGTTGAGTTCGTGATCATGTTGGTTTTTCTCTAAACCATCCATTCTCCAAGAATCTGTGTTCGATACCCCCGAGCTAGTTGGTTAAGCTAAACAACAACTTGGAGAGTTGGAAGATGGAAGCTTGTCTGACTTAGTTCATGATAAGGGATATCTTTGTGTGTGTGTGTGTGTGTGTGTGTTGAAGAAAGATGATATCTTCATGGTCCCTTTGATCAGTTGTTGGACCTATTGTCTTATCAACTTTGATTTGAGTATGGGCTATTGTCAAATCAAATCAGAACCAACGATGTTCGTAATGTTGTCTTACTCATGGTTGATCCCTCGAGCATACCCCATTACATCTTTTGGTTTGACCAATGCTATCACCGTGTTCGCATGATGGTGGAAGTCCAGTGATATGGAAATCCCGATGAGTTGTTGTTGAGCCCATCAACAGCATTTTGTCTCCGCCATGATTCATGTTGAACATCAACCTAGTGTTGAAAACTATGTAAGCAATGCCTTCGTGTTCCGTTCATGAAGCTTATGCCTGCATGGAAGAAGTGACTTTCTCCAAGTTCACGTGCATTAGGTGTAAGTTGCCGCCATGGATTTTAGAAAGGTTTGTTTTGTTTCCCTTGGAATCATCCCAAATCAGTCATGCATACGTGTGAAACACTCTATGGGTTGGTAGATTAATTACATCCACTCCATAGGTGTTCCTAGCACACCAAGCCACTGATTGACTTGTTCGTGAAACACGGAGTCTGTTCTAAGGTTAATCCTTTGGACTTCCATGCGTGGAGACTTCAATATCCTTGATGATGGTTCCCCACCTGAGCTCGATAGTGTTTCATTATAAGACTTCTACATGGTCATGCTTGTCGTGAACAATGTGTTCACATGTATGTAGCAGAACCAGCTCATGTTTTGGAGCTTGCTATCGTAGCTCATTTCCCGAGAATCTCGCAACGTCATCTCGTCGATTTGTGTTACAAACTTTCTTTTCCAGGCATGCTGTCTGAAATATCCTGTTGCCAACCAGGTCTGAATCTCAGGCAGATATGATGGTTGGAACTTTTCCAGGATCTATGATGTAGGTCCCGACAAGGTTGATGTTCTGGCCGACGCACCTAGCCGGAAGATCTGTCATTGTAGTATCTTTGACCATCTTTCCATGAGGATTTCGTGCGACTTATTATAGAAGTTATTCCTTAGAGATCCTTGTGTTGTCAGTCTCTTTGATGATTCTATAACCATTGAAACGTTGGAAACACTCTCGACTGTTGAGTTTTTCCCCAGTCACCAGAATCATTTCCAGCATTTGCATTTTGTTCCCAGCTTGCACGTCAGTAGTTGTTGTCCAGGATCATCTTCAAAAGCGGTCCTACCATGGGTCCCATCCATCTCCGATGATAAGCAAAAATCATCCCTTGCGTTGTCTCAACAAGGTAGTCCACATCATCCATTCTAGTCCGAGTATACCATCCCTTAGTACTCCGCCAAACGATTGTTGTGATTGCCTTAGGCTGGTATAAAGAGTTCCAATGATCTCATAATCAAAAGTAATTCTTTTTGCCACTTAAGGGAATGTTTCTGCGAGTCACCTTCCCCGAGGTGTCCCGTTATGGAATCATGGCAATTATCTCCTCACTACCTTGAAAACCATGCACTATCCTACTCCAGCATGGAATTGTCGCCTACCAATTTGAACCTTTGTCATATGTTTCTCATCCATCATCTCTGATGTGTGTTCTGCGCCTTAGCTCAAGGGATGTTTCTACGTCTCATTCATTGATTTGATCTTGTGTTCATTAAGATAGATGATCCATCCTTATAGAGTTATCTCGCTCTTTTGTCCTCGTGTTGGGTGAGGATCTCGCAAGCAAAAATGTCAAAGATCAATATGAAGCAATTAATCAATGTCTTTGAGATGGCAATTGGATCATGGAGATCGTGTTAGCTTCGTGTCCCCTCTGTCTTCTTACCTCACGTCTTGAATCTCGGGACGAGATTCTTGTTTAGTGGGGGTGAGTTGTCACAGCCCTAGAATTTGTTTGTAATTAGTTGCATCAGCACCCATGCAACATGTCTAAAATGAATTTGAAATGGGGGATGATCAAACCCTAGCACCAAGTCAAATCAAACAAGTTCAACCTAAAAATATTTTCAATGAACCCAAAATTGCCTTCATTAATGTTTGATAATTTTGGCAAGTGTTTTGATCCAAACCAAAAGTATTCAACATTTTTAGGGAATTATTTGGGCTTTGATTTAATTTACTAGTGTATTTGAGTTGGAGCAAATAAATCCTATAAATATTGTATTGCTCCAATAATTCTGAGACTTTTTACGGAGCTCTGGGATAAACCAATTTGCACCCACAAATATTTCCACAAGCTGCAAAATAATTTGGTCAGCAAACCAAATTCAAAACAGAAGCAGAAAATAGAAAACATAAATGAAAGGAAAAAGGGGATAACTTACCTGGACGTACCAGGCAGCCCATCAGCCGGCCTTGCACTATGCAGCCCACCGGGCCCAACTCCTACTGGGCCAGCCACCAGGCCCCTCCACTTTCTTCAACCTCCTGCCAGTGGGCAGGAGGGCGTGTGGCCGCCGTACGCGCACACGCGCGCGCCACCTCCTGCTTGGTTGTCCCTCCCCGACCCCCTTGGACGACGCCACGCACCTCCCTGCCTCCCTCTCCCCTTCCGTGCTCACTTTCTCCTCCCCTGGTTCTCTTCCTCCCCCACAGCCGTCGCTGCCATCACCGTCCGACGCGGCCACAGCCACCCCCTCGCTCCTCTGAAGTGCCCAGAAGCTCCGGCTCGCCGTCCTCTTCATCTTCACCAAGCTACGCAACCGCGGGCATGCTGCAACGACGGCTACGTCGTCGTCTTCAACCTCCGGCCGCCGGCAACCTCACCTTCGATTCGCCGCCGTCTCCGCGTCCCCGAGCTCGCCGACCTGCTCGTCCGACTCGCCTTGAGCCACTGACCCGAACCCCCCTCCTTTGTGCTCCATTTGCACGCTATAGCCGTTGCTCCGCTGGAGACCGAATCGCTTCGTCGCCCGAGCTTCTCGCCGCTGTGGCCACAGTCGTCGTAGCTCCCAACCGAGCACACCCACGTGCTCACCGCGCCGCGTAGGTGCCGTAGGAGCTAAGCACGCCACTCCACGGCCACCGCAGCCCCGTTCCCGAGTGTGCCCTGTAACATCCCAAATTTTCAATTTGGAATGTTATACACTAGATCATCATGCATAGCATATTTTCTTGCATTTTGGTTGATCCTAGAAATTTCACGCAACTCAAGGACCTTCGGAGAGAGTTGGAGATTCTGTTATTTTCATATTTGAGAGTTTTCTCGAATTTTGAAAAGAGGATCATTTGATTTATTTATTTAATCTTCAATTATTTTTCCTATATCAAAAATATAAGAGAGGGAATAATATGACTTTCCCAAAATTGAGGGAAAATGAAGATTTAATAAATAGATCAATTTTTGTTTGCCGGGGTTTATTTGCATTTTATTTGGATAGGGAAAAATGCGCGTTTTCGAAAATTGCATTTTAGGCCCGGAGAAAAGTTCATTTTGTTCGACTCATTTTTAGGAGTCGGGGAAAATTTACTTTAGGTTTTTCAGAGTTCGTTTAGTTCTCTTTTTGTTTTTTTGTTTTTTTTTCTGCGCGCGGAATCTATTTAAAAAAACAAAAAAAGAGAGCCAGGCCAGCCGGGCCTAAAGCCCAGCCAGCCGGCCCCAGCCTCCCCTCGCGCGCGCGCAGCCAGGCGCCAGGCAGGCAGGCCGCCGCCTCGCCTCTTGCCTCAAGCCGAGTCCCAACGGGACTTAGGCCCGCCCTTTCCTTGTTCCGTTTTCTTTCTTTTCTTCTAGTACTCTTTTTCCTAATCCTAGTCTATTTCTTGTCCCCTACCCCAAGTAAACCCCCCCCTCCCCAATATAAATACCCCAACACCCCCCTCTAAAATCATCAAATCAAAGCCCCAAGCCTCCACCGCACCTCACCCGCACCACCCTTAGCCGCCGCCGCACCACCCCACACCCGCGCCGCCGCACCTTACCCACGCCGCCGCCGCCCTACGCCACGCCGCCGGAGCCCCTCGCCGGAGACCTCGCTGGAGGTTGCCCCGCGTCTCTTTTCCTCGGATCGTTTTCTTCTAATCGTTCCGATTCTTTTCTTCTCTTCTAATTCATTTTCTTTCTGGTTCTTCTCTAAACCGTTCCGGTTTTCTAGATCGGTTTTTCGTTTCGGTTTTCTTCTCCGAAACCCTAGATCGGATTCGTTTTCTTTTCTGATTTAGTTGCCTTTGGACCGTTCGCCGGACCGTTCGTCCTAACGAACGTGATCACCGAATTCTTCTAGGTTAACACGTCCGTTCGTTTAACTCTTCTCGTTGGATTTATTCCGCGATCGCGATCTCAGATCCGATCTTCGTTCTAGTTTATCTTCTCGCTCGTTTATCGGAATCAGGTGATTCAAGCGCCTGGAGTTTCGTTTCGAAACCGCCGTTCCGTCTAATAAACTTAAACAAGTTTTTGCCCCGGTAAAATTTGACCTAGATTCAACTTGCTAGAACCGAGTTGTTTTCTTCCGCCGTTTGTTTTCCGTTTCTTTGTTCGGTTCGTTTTTCTTTGCAACCGGAGTTCTTAAGTTGAACTATCTGGTTCGTTCTCTTGTTCGAGTTTTACCTGTGCATTAGATGAGTACTTATTGTATGCTTGTTGTTTGTCTGCGATAGATCACCCGGATTGCGCCGCCTGTTACTTCGAAACCCTAGGTCTCGTGGATCATCAGCAAGGCAAGTAACACTTTGATCATACCTTTTCTACAACCCATGTTTTATTGCATTAGATCAATCCTCTCACATTGCATGATTAGGATCTAATTAAATTGTGGGATGGGAAGTAGATGAGGTAGTACCTATCACCTGTATTACTATGAAACCTTTGGGAGTTACTTCTACGTTTTCTTTTTATGCCATGCTATGCTAGTATACGTGGATTGGGTGAGTGATATCCATGACAGATGTGAGTTGATAATTTCAATGGTTTATCTAAGGTGGCAACTTAAACACACATCTGGGTGGATTGAGGCACCTGATGTCTATCAGGACTTGCCTGTTTTTTTTGGACCGCCACCCAGGCTCAAAGGGATCATAAGATCTTTCATGCTAGAAACTTCCGTGTGCAGCCACAAGCCATTATGGGCTCTGGCATAGTTGATTAAGTAATGCGAACTCTTATAGGGGTAGACTAGCAGATGTAGGGTTGTAGGTGGTACGGTCTACTCCATCGTAAGGTGCTAGCGCTTCTGAAAGACTATGTCTCGGTCATCCATCTTCTCAAACACCATGTAGTGCGAGAAACCAAACGGAGGCGATCGAGTCTTGTGGGGAAAAGTGCGCAAACCTCTGCAGAGTGTACAAACTAATCATGATTAGCCGTGTCCCCAGTTATGGACAACTTGAGTATCTAGTACTTGAATATCATGTGAATCTCATCACGTTACTTCTAATTAATGTTGTTGGGTTTTAATTATTTTTAATTGGGATTGAGAATGCTATCAACCATTCTCAATGTTCAACAACCACCATGATAGTTAAATAAACTTATTCCTTTGTAGTAGGGAAAATTGGCTTTACGCAAGAACCTTAACCATAGAGCTTTTCCACCAGCCAAATATCTCTATGGTGTGAATTTGCCAGTGCATTCATTGTACTGACCCGTTTCGGGCTGCAACGTCTTATGTTGCAGGATTCTTACGACGAGTAAGTGATACATTAGGGTTACGATTTCTACACTAAACTTTGCCGTTGGTGTTGATGGGAATCCACAACCTTGTTGCTTCCGCTATATTGGATTGAGGTAATAGTATTTACGTTACTTTATACATGTGATTACCTCTGTTATAAATCCTTCGAGTACTGTGTGTGTCAGCATACTGATCCAGGGATGACACATAAGCACAGAGACTTGATCCATTCGGGTTGGGTCGCTACATGCCTGAACTCCGGCCACCGCCGAGGTCCACGCCGCGCTCAACCCCGGCCACCCTAGCTGCTGTTGCTTGCTGCACTGGATGCGGGAGAGATCCAGCTCCCCGTAGGTGCCCTCCGCCGCTCGTTTGGGTACCGGGAGTATGAACCCGACACCCTCCGCCCTCTCTGGCTCCGCCGGTGATGAGCCGCGGGCCAACTCCGGCGAGTTGACCCGGGTCTGACCCCAGTTTGACTCCCCAGAGCCACTGGCATGCGGTCCCGGCCCGACTAATTAAGTTAGGTTAGTATTAACTAAGCTAGGTTAGTTTAGTTAGACGCTGACGTATGGGTCCCACAGGTCAGGTTTGACTTGGCCGGCCCAATTGACCTGCTGACGTCACAGCTATGTCATGCTGACGTAGTTAACATTTTCTAGATTTAAAATAATTCAGAAAATTGCAGAAAATATCCAAAACTTCAAAAATTCATAGTAATTCAACCGTAACTCCAAATCAAACAAATTATATATGAAAAATGATCAGAAAAATCTAATCTATCCATCTGTACCATTTTCATGCATGTTTGAACAACTTAAAGTTACTGTATAAGACAATTTGAATTAATGGCATTTGAAATGTCTTACATGGAGTTTGAATTTGAACCTTGGGTTCAAACCAACTTCATTTAAATCGTTGCTAGCTGCATTAGCTCAAGTCACATCATATTGCCATGTCTTGATCATGCATCATATTGTCGCATTGCATTGATTGTGTTCTTTCTCTGTTGCCGGTGACTGTCCCCTCTCAGTAGACGATGTTTCGACGATTATTCGATGACACTGATGAAGAACTATATTATCTTCAGAAGTGCCAGGCAAGCAAAACCCCCTTGGTCATTCTGATACAATCCCACTCTCTCGCTCCTGCTCTCTTTTACTACATTAGGACAACAACGTTTCAACTGTTACATGCTGCGGTAGCTGAACCCCTTTCCTCTACATGACCTGTCATTGCCACAGTAAATAGATGAAACCCACTAGCATGAGTAGGAATTGTTTGAGCCCTGATGTGCCTACTCATTCATGCTTGTTGTCATGCCTGCTACTGCTTAGAGTTGAGTCAGGTATGATTCATCAGGAATGAATTGGAACGTGGTGAACATGTCCTACCGTTGAGAGCTAAGTGTGTGAACACGATTTGGTAAAGGTAGCGGTGAGAGGCCATGTAGGAGTACATGGTGGGTTGTCTCATTGCAGCCGTCCTCGGGAACTGAGTTTGTTGTTTGTGATCCATGAACAGTTACTACCACATATTGGGCTCCATGCGCTCCAAGCTCACTCGACTTATTAATCAACTCGATCTTTGTCCAGGAGTTGCAACTAGTTTCTGGTGCTTGTAGGTAGTGTTAGTAGTCTACCAAGTGGCACCCGGTACAGGTGGGCTTGGGACAGACTAGGCACAGTGGCACGGTGTACCAAGTGGCACCCAGATGGTGGGCTTGGGAACCCTGCACACATCGTTTGGGGCCGTGAGCGACACCCCGGGCGGATCTCCTTGCGGATGGAACCCGAATAGGCGATAAACCTGGACTAGAGACTTGTCGGTTAGTCAGGTCGTGGCCAACTCCCTCGCCAGGCTTCCGCTTGAAGGTTACCGAGATACACGATGTGTACATGGTGGTAAGTGGCGAGAGCGTGTGTGAAGAAGTACACCCCTGCAGGGCTATCATTATCTATTCGAATAGCCGGATTCCTCGGATATGGAAACTTGGACCCCTTGCATAGTTCATAGACAAGTGGAAGTGGATACTCTAAAATGTGCAAGATAAGCGTGAGTGCTATGGATGGCGTTCTCGTACGGAAACGGGGGCGGATCCATAGTGGAGTATTGATATGGTGAATATGTGGACTCGTGTGCGCCACCACAAAAGAGTTACTTGCAGTCGTAGTTCAGGATAGCCACTGAGTCAAAGCTGGCTTGCTGCAGTCAAACTCCACCACCCCTTTGCTGATACCGAAGCATGTGTAGTTAGTTCTGATGTAAGTCTTGTTGGGTACATTTGTACTCACGTTTGCTTATTCTATGTTTTGCAGAGAGATGTCAGTCTTGCTAGTAGTTCCATGTGGACTTCGACGTTTAGCTTGTTACCTCAGCTACGATCTTGTGCCCTCGGCAGGATCTGGTAGATAGTCAGGCTTCTCAGCCTTTTTCATTTATAGATGTTTGTACTCAGACATGTTAAGCTTCCGCATGTGCTTTGATTGTATGCTATGATTGTTGGGTCATGAGACCCATGTTTGTAATATCTCGCTCCTCGGAGCCTAATGAATAAATACTCTGAGTCGTAGAGTCTTGTTGTGATGCCATGTTGTATTGCACATATTGAGCATATTGTGTGTATGATTGAAATGCTTGGTATGTGTGGGATCCGACAACCTAGTTGTTTATCCTTGGTAGCCTCTCTTATAGAGAAATGTAGTCTTGTGCTTCCATGAGCCATAGTAGTCCGCTACAGCCCGGTTCACCGGAGTCCTGCTAGCCCAGCACTACTGCTCCGGAACACTTGACTGGCCGGCCTGTGATTCACTTTGTTCCTGTGTCTGTCCCTTCGGGGAAATGTCATGCGGTGACATCCGGAGTCCTGCCTAGCCTGCTACAGCCCGGTTCACCGGAGTCCTGTTAGCCCATTGCTACAACCCGGATTCACACGCTGCTGACCGACATGCTCGATGTTGATTCATGTATGCATGTCCCCGTAAGTTAGTGCCACTTTGGGTTCACGACTAGTCATGTCGGCCCGGGTTCTCTGTCATATGGATGCTAGCGACACTATCATATACGTGAGCCAAAAGGCGCAAACGGTCCTGGGCCATGGTAAGGCGACACCCGTGGGAATACCGTGCGTGAGGCCGCAAAGTGATATGAGGTGTTACTGGCTAGATCGATGTGACTTGGAATCGGGGTCCTGACAATGGAAACATAGAGCGCTCTCTCCGAACGGAGGAGCACACTGCGGCCCTCGCAGCAGAAGCGCAAAGAAGCCTCTCAAGGCAATCCACCAGTTCGGCGTTTGAAGACCCGAACACCTTCAAGCACGCTCGGAGTAATCGGCAACTAGACCGCCTGGCACGATCTGAGCTCACGTAGCAATGCGACCCCCACCCAGTCCCAGCCGAACGGCGAAATCCATGCCACGCGTACATAATTACGCATTAAAAATACCATGGGCACAGGTGGGGAGGGGGCACAACTATGGCACGCCCCAAGACGCGGCTTAAACCGCACTAGGGGCTTCCCGCTTTGTTATTTTTCTCTTTTCAGGACTTTAATCTCTGGAAACCCTGTCCGGTAGCATGATTGCCGAACACATGATGCAGCAACCAAGGAGGCAAAAAGCTACGTCACACCACGGAATTCCCAGGTGGATTACGATAACGAGCGAAATATTTGCTTTAATACTATTCCTCAGCTTGCCCTTTGAAGGGACATAGCCCTACTTTTTGCTTATCACACTATCTGTATCATTCTGCTTTAGCGCACCTTTTTGAATATTCAATGCATAACATTCCGACTATTATTGCATTCTTGTTATATATATATGTGCTCATTAATAACGCCTTGCAACCGTACACTTTGGTACGGCCAATACACCAGGGGCTTAAGTACCCCACAATATGGTGTGAGAAGTCCGAACACTTTCACAAGTGCGGCACCCCGAACTTATAGCATTATATGCATCAGCTCCGAATCATGTCTTTGGTCAAATGTTGGGTTTACTCGGCTCCTATGTTTTGGTACCTTATGTTCCGCTCTATCGGCTAAGGTAGCGCTAGGAGAACTACTGCGATTGTACCCTGGTTCTGCTGGGCTAAGCACCTCAGTAGAGAAAGCTAAAACTGACTGTCATGATAAGGCGAGAGACTAGTCGCTGTTCGGCAAGGTTTCGAGTCCCTAAAGACTTATGCCGCTTAGAGCGAGGGGCCGGTCCTGTCCGGCTTAAAGGTGTGTATCGCGCCCCGAATTCGGCCTTCCGAATACCATGGGCTTCACCGAAATTTAAAATTATAGAATTCTATGGCTAAGTGAGAGTGATAAAGCATTATTAGTCCAGTTGCCTTGTTCGTTGTGCTGAGCACCTCCCTCAAAGGACCCAAATATGGGAACAAGAGTGCTCAGGTTTATCCCGAACACCCCAGCACTCGTGGCATGGGGCAGAAGCCGAGGGCTGGCCATCTCTCAGATTGGATAAACAGCCAAATAGAAGGTAATATTTTAAATTCAAACAAGCGTTGCATAGCGCATATGAAACAAGTTTTCATCATACAGGATCACACGAGCAAGTTTATTCAAATATTACATCCTTGGAACATTCGTCCGCTACAAGACGGGCACCCTTCAGGACACCCTCGTAATAAATTTCGGGGGTGCGATGCTCCTTGCCCTGCGGCGGTCCTTCCTTGATCAGCTTCACGGCGTCTAGCTTGGCCCATTGCACCTTCACACGGGCGAAAGCTCGGCGTGCACCATCGATGCAGATGGACCGCTTGACGACTTCCAGCCGTGGGCAGGCATCCACAAGCCGCCTCACTAGGCCGAAGTAGCTGTTCGGAAGGGCGTCGCCAGGCCACAGCCGGACTATAAAGCCCTTCATGGCCTGTTCGGCCGCCTTGTGTAGCTCGACCAGCTGCTTTAGCTGGTCGCTCACAGACACTGGGTGATCGGTCCTAGTATACTGGGACCAGAACAGCTTCTCCGTTGAGCTTCCCTCCTCGGCCTGGTAAAACTGTGCAGCATCCGACACGCTGCGGGGAAAATTTGCGAAAGCTCCTGGAGAGCTCCGGATTCGGGTAAGTAATCAGTAATTTACTTTTACATGCTTACTTTGCATATAGAATGCCTTACCCGCCGCTATTTTCTTCATCACGTCGATCTCCTGTAGGGCCTTTTGGGCTTCAGCCTTGGCACTCTTTGCGCTCTCGAGGGCCGCGGCAAGCTCAGACTCTCGCGTCTTCAAGTCAAGCTCCAATGCCTCGTGCTTCGTCACGAGGGCCTGGAGCTCTTGCTGCACCTCGCCCACCCGAGCCTCTTGCCTTTCCCGCTTGGTGCGCTCCTTAGCCGCTTTATCTTCGGCCTCGGACAATGCTTGCTTTAAGTTCACCACTTCGGTCGTGGCCCCTAGCAAATTCATGATGATCCTGTCATTTTGCAATCGCATTCTTTTTATACATATCCATAGACTAGGTACTACTTACCTTTGTTCTCCTCGAGCTGCCTCTTGGCAAGGCCGAGCTCGTCCTGGGACCCTTTAAGGTCCTGCTTCAGTACAGCGACCTCCACAGTCAGTGCGGCAGATGCCAGCAGCGAAGCCTGCATATGCATATTGACATACTTATATTAGACTCCTGCGATATTGTTTGATCCTCTGTTCGGCTTTTCTTTGTGAACATCGAATAGAGCATCAGGGGCTACTGTCTATGCGGTAATATTTTTCCTATATTTTAAACACTTACCTCAAAGCCTGTTAGAAGGCTGGCACAGGCTTCAGTCAGTCCGCTCTTGGCGAACTGAACCTTCTGGACCACCGCACTCATAATAGTACGGTGCTCCTCGTCGATGGAAGCGCTGCGAAGCGCTTCCAGCAGATTATCCGGCGCCTCTGGATGGATAGAGGTCACCGGTACAGGCATCTTGCTCCTCTTGGAAGGAGGCTGCCTGCCCGAGTCCGGAACAACTAGAGGTTCCGGCGCGGTGTTCGGCTGAGGGCCGAACTCAGAGCCCTCAGGGGCCTTGTCCCCTCTGCTCCCGGAGTCCGAAAGGTCGCCTTGAGGCGCCTCCGGGACTGTCTCCCCTCGACCCGGTGCCTCATGAGACAATACCTCTGCGTCATCCGCAGGGTAAGGGGAGGTGGCGGTCGGAAGTGGATCGCTATCCATATCCGACGAGCCCAGGGAGCCATCCGACGATACATTGATACGGGCTCGTGGCGGCCTGCATAATCATATTCGGTGTTAGGGGAAGCAGTGCAACAGAGGAATGCTATGAGTCACTCTGGTATCCGAATACTTACGACTTCCCTAGGGGCTTGGCCCTGGGCAGCCACTCGTCTTCGCCGTCGGCGGCGGTGGTAGAACTGTCTGGAAGGAGAGTCCTTCCCTTCTTGGACCCTTCGGCCTCCCCAGTTGGGGCGGCCTTCCTCTTCTTGTCTCCCCCGTCTGGAGGGGGAGCATCTTCTTCTGCCTCCTCGTCTTCGGGGGAGGAGTGTGTCGTAGAGTCATCAGATGGTGAGTCCGATGACGCCTGGCGTCGGGAACTCTTTCGGGTTCCCTTGGCCTTCTTGGTCTTCTCCGGCACCGTATAAAGAGCTGGAGTCAGCATCTTCGCCAGGAGAGCGTCTGCTGGGCCTTTGGGAAAAGGAGCCCGACAGTCGATCTGTCCGGCCATCTCCTGCCAGCCCTGTCAAAGGTACGGGAGCTTAGATCCCGCATAGAGTCAAACTATGGAAAACAAGTATCCTGTGAGAGGTAAAACAGCTTACCGCGCTGGCTTGGCGCTTCGCGCAGAATCCGCGGTCCTCGATAGTGGGAGGGGGAACCTCGGCGCTCTTGAATGGCACCTTCCAGGCATCTTCGTGAGTTGTGTCGAAGAGCCTGTTTAGAGTTCGATGCTGGGCCGGGTCGAACTCCCACAAGTTGAAAGCCCGTTGTTGGCACGGGAGGATCCGGCGGATGAGCGTGACCTGGACTATGTTGACGAGTTTGAGCTTCTTATTCACCATGTTTTGAATACATGTTTGGAGTCCGGTTAGCTCTCCCGAACTACCCCAGGACCGGCCCTTCTCTTGCCAGGAGGTGAGCCGCATGGGGATGCCAGATCGGAACTCGGGGGTCGCTGCCCATTTAGGGTCACGTGGCTCGGTGATGTAGAACCACCCCGATTGCCACCCCTTTATGGTCTCCACGAAGGAGCCCTCGAGCCATGTGACGTTGGGCATCTTGCCCACCATGGCGCCTCCGCACTCCGCCTGGCGGCTGCTCACTACCTTCGGCTTGACATTGAAGGTCTTCAGCCATAAGCCGAAGTGGGGCTTGATGCGGAGGAAGGCCTCGCACACGAAGATAAACGCCGAGATGTTCAGGACGAAGTTCGGGGCCAGATCGTGGAAATCCAGGCCGTAGTAGAACATGATCCCCCGGACGAATGGGTGGAGAGGGAATCCCAGTCCACGGAGGAAATGGGTAAGGAACACTACCCTCTCATGGGGCCTGGGGGTGGGGATGAGCTGCCCCTCTTTTGGGAGCCGGTGCGCGATGTCGTCGGGCAGGTATCCGGCTCTCCTCGGCTTCTTGATGTGTCCCTCCATGATGGAGGAGACCATCCACCTGCCTCCCACTCCGTACATGGTTGGAGAGGGTTGAGGTTGGAAGTGCGGACTTGGGCGCTGGAGCTCGAGTGTGCAAAAATGGATGAGCAAAGGAGGAAGAAGGCGTGGATGAAAAGGTAAATCCTTATCCCTTTATATGGGCGGACGAAACTATGTGTCACCACTAGCCTGGTAAAACTCGCTTATCCCCGAAGCGCCGTAATCGATGGTGCGGTTGGGTTACCCACACCCGTATTGATGAGAATCCCGTGATAAGGGGACATGATCTCTGCTTTGACGAGACGTGTCAAAAAACTGCCTCGCGTTATGTGCGGGGCTAGTTAAAGGAAACGGTTCGAATAATCACCAGGCCATTACATAATGTCGTGTTGCCAAAACAAGTCAGTAAATTAGATTTGCGGAAATATTATTCTCTCTGCAGTGGTATGTGGAACTTATTTTGCAGGGTTGGACACTATCCTTGTATTCAAATTCTTCCGTGGTGTATTCGGAGGAGGAACCCGCCTTGCAATGCCGAAGACAATACTGCGCGTCGGACTCATCGTCATTGAAAGCCTGGTTCAGGGGCTACTGAGGGAGTCCTGGATTAGGGGGTCTCCGGACAGCCGGACTATATCTTTCGGCCAGACTGTTAGACTATGAAGATACAAGATTGAAGACTTCGTCTCGTGTCCGGATGAGACTCTACTTGGGGTGGAAGGCAAGCTAGGCAATACGGATATGTGTATCTCCTCTTTTGTAACCGACCTTGTGTAACCCTAACCCTCTCCGGTGTCTATATAAACCGGAGGGTTTTAGTCCATAGGACAACATACAATCATACCATAGGCTAGCTTCTAGGGTTTAGCCTCTCTGATCTCGTGGTAGATCTACTCTTGTACTACCCATATCATCAATATTAATCAAGCAGGACATAGGTTTTTACCTCCATCAAGAGGGCCCAAACCTGGGTAAAACGTCGTGTCCCCTGCCTCCTGATCGATGGAGAGAGTTGTCATAACCTCGCAAGTGAAGAACTTTGCTCCAAGCTCCAATTGCCCAAGACAAAGCACCCACATGCCTACAAACTTCAATGGCTAAGTGACTCCGGCACTATTCAAGTCGAGCATCAAGTACAAGTCTCCTTCAAAATTGGTGCCTACGAAGACACTTTGGAGTGTGATGTCGTTCCAGTGACCGTTTGCCACCTTCTTCTTGGAAGCCCATGGCAATTTGATAGAGGTGTCCTCCACAACGGCCGAACGAGCCACTACATCTTCAAGATGAAAGGAAAGGAGTACGTACTTCACCCTGTGTCTCCAAGCCAAATGATCGCCGACAAGAAAGCCACCCATCGTGGAGAGAATAGTGAGAGAGCGACCCACCAAAAAGAGAGTGAGCACCACAAGCCCAAATTGAGTGCCTCCACGATGAGCGAAAAGAAGAACCTAGTTCTATTTTCCACCAAACGTGAGATAAGAGAATGTGTGAGAACCCATCTAGTGTGATACACTACATCCTTTTGTGCAAGGACGATGCACCACAAGCTAACACCTCTCATACTCTACCTTTAGTGTTGTCTTCTCTTTTGCAGGAATTCCAAGATGTTTTCCCCGATGAGCTACCTCCGGAACTACCTACACTGCGAGGCATCGAGCACCGCATCGACCTCATCCCCGGAGCACCACTTCTGAAAAAAGCTCCCTATCGCGTCAACCCCAAAGAAACCAAAGAAATACAAAGGCAAGTAAAGCATATCATAGACCATGGACATGTGTGTGAAAGTTTGAGTCCTTGTGTCGTCCCAGTCATTCTTGTGCCAAAAAGAGACAGTAGCTTTCACATGTGTTCCGATTGTAGACCTATCAACGCTATCACCATTCGCTATAGGTATCCCATTCCACGCCTTGATGATATGCTTGATGAACTTAGTGGTGCCACTATATTTTCCAAGATCGATCTTAAAAGTGGTTACTATTAAATCCACATACAAGAGGGTGATGAATGGAAAACTGCTTTCAAAACAAAGTTTAGTTTGTATGAGTGGTTAGTCATGCCTATGGGTTTATCGGAAGCATCGGGTACTTTCATGCGTCTTATGAATCATGTCTTTCGCCCTTACATTGGTGAGTTTGTTGTGGTCTACTTCGATGATATCCTTGTTTATAGCAAATCTCTTCAAGATCATGTCACCCATGTTCGAACCGTTTTGCAAACTCTTCGAAAAGAGCGTCTCTATGCTAACATGGAAAAGTGCCTTTTCGGCATTGATAAGCTCGTTTTCTTGGGTTTTGTTGTTTCCTCTAAGGGTGTTCATGTTGATGACTCTAATATCAGTGCTATTAAAACTTGGCCCCAACCAACCAATTTGCAACAAGTGTGTAGTTTCCTTAGTTTAGTCGGTTTCTACCGTAGATTCGTGAAGGACTTTAGCACCATTGCTTCACCTTTGCATGCTTTGAGCAAGAAAAATGTGCCTTTTGTTTGGGGACCATCCTAAGACACTGCTTTCAATGAGCTTAAGAATTTGCTTACTCATGCTCCCATGCTTGCATTACCCAACTTTGACAAGCCCTTTGAGATTCATTACGATGCTAGTGGTAATGGCATAGGAGGTGTTTTAACGCAAGAGAAGCGCCCCATAGCTTACTTCAGTGAGAAACTTTTCAGAGTGCAACTCAATTACTCCATCTATGACAAAGAGTTATATGCTTTAGTGCGAGTCTTGCATGAATGGGAACACTATCTTCTCCCTCATGAATTCATCATTCATACCGATCATGAAACGCTATAATACCTTAAGGGTCAAACTAAGTTGAACAAGCGTCATGCTAAATGGAGTGAATTCATTTAGTCATTTCCTTACATCATCAAGTACATCAAAGGTAAGGAAAATGTTGTGGCGGACACTCGTTCCCGCATATGCATGCTTGTTACTCAACTTGAATTGGATGTCATTGGCTTTGAGCACATAAAAGACTTGTATGAGCATGATCCTACTTTTGCTATTCCTCATGCAAAGTGTTTGACGCATACCTCTTGGGAACGCTATTACATCAAAGATGGATATCTTATGAGAGCTAACAAGCTTTGCGTCCCCGAGTCTTCTCTTCGTTTGTTGCTTTTGTAGGAATCTCATGGAGGAGGACTAATGGGACATTTTGGACATGACAAGACTTTTGCTACACTCTCCAAGAACTATTATTGGCCCAAGATGTTTCACGACGTCAACCGCTTCACCAACCGATGCTCTACATGTCGCAAAGCTAAGTCTAAATCTCAATCCTATGACCTTTACAGGCCTCTCGCAATTCCATATCAACCATGGGAAGATATTAGCATGGATTTTGTACTTGGATTGCCTAGAACTAGAAATGGAAAGGATTCGGTATTCGTTGTTGTGGACTGATTCTTTAAGATGGCACATTTCATTCCTTGCAACAAGATAGACGATGCTTCACATGTTGCCAATCTCTTTTGTAGGGAAATATTACGTCTACATGGAGTGCCAAAGACGATTGTCTCGGTCCGTGACGTCAAGTTCCTAAGCTACTTTTGGAAGACCCTATGCGCCAAGCTCGGAATCAAGCTACTCTTCTCCACGGCGTACCATCCACAAAACGACGGCCAAATGGAGGTGACCAACCGCACACTCTTCACTCTACTTCGCGTGCTCATCAAGAAAAACATCAAGGAGTGGGAGGAGTGTCTGCCGATCACCGAGTTCGCCTACAACCACGCAAGACACTCAACTACCGGCAAGTCCCCCTTCGAGGTCGTCTATGGATTCAACCCATTGTAACCATTGGACATTCTTCCTCTACCACTCCAAGAGCGCATCAATATGGACACAAGTGCACGTGTGAATCATCTCAAGAAGGTGCATGAAGATACAAGGCACACCATCGAGTGCCAAGTACAACGTCTTGCGACCAAGCTCAACATCAACAAGCACCCCATGGTATTCAACATTGGTAATCTTGTGTGGCTACACCTTCACAAGGACCGCTTCCCTACCGAACGCAAGTCCGAACTCCTACCATGAGCGGATGGACCCTTCAAGGTGCTTGCACGCTACAACAACAACGCTTTCAAGATCGACCTGCCACGTGACAAGTACAACGTGAGCGACATCTTCAATGTCAAGGACCTCTCACCCTACCATGCTGATGAAGAATTTGATCCGAGGTCGGATCTTCCCCAGGGGAGGGGAGATGATGCGGAGCATCCCAAGATCATCACCATGGACCTATACCTATGTCTCCCACGACACCACTTGGACCAATCACAAGGGCATGAGCAAAGTCTATTTAAGATAAGGTGAACTCGCTCCTCTCCGAACTACCATTTCCTATACATGAAACATGGCTACTACCTCAAGTGGAGATGCTATGTGTGATCAGGTACTTGGAGGAGGGCCACGGAGAGACTACACCCAATGGACAAGACGGCAAGAATACCGTCCGTGAAGTACAAGAAGAAGAGTTGCGGAAGAAGCCCCAGCCACCGGACGACCGCTCGGGCCTGGACGACCGGCGCCTGAAGCACCAGCCACCGGACGACCACTCGGGACCGGACGTCCGGCGCCTGAAGCCCCAGCCAAGCTACAGCGAGCGGAAGTCCGGCGCCTGAAGCCCCAGCCAAGCTACAGCGAGCGGAAGTCCGGCCCAGACCGGACGACCGACGACCACGCACCTGAGCCAAACGAGCAGAAGTCCGACGCCACCGGACGTCTGGCGATTGGACGACCAGCCACTTCCAGAATTCCGCTACTCCAGCATCCGAGCCAGAGTGAGCAGACGACCGGCGATTACAGGACGTCCGGCCGCCCGTGAGCCACCGGACGACCGGCCCCTAGCGGACGTCCGGTACCTTTCTATGCACAGGATTCGGGCCCGGGGCCCATGTACCCCCTCACTTCGTCCCTAGTTACACTAAGACTATAAATGAACCTCATATTCCTCCTAGCTCGGGTTAGCAAAGGATTAGCTCATATTTTGTGTGAGAGCTTTGCTCATCCACTTGGTTACCTTCTCTTCGGAGATAGCGCCTCCTCGGAGAAGATCCCCCAAGCGGATTCAAGACCCCTTCATGGGAAGAACCTTAATACCTCCTCACGGAGAAGATCATGCTACTTGTATCGTCCTTAGTTGACCGTGGATCGTGTGATCTCTTGTGTACTCGAGGACCTAGCATATGTGTGACTATTTCTTGTTGGTTTAGTGATTCTCTCGTGTTTCCCTTTGTGTTTCCCCTTGTGTTCTTCGTGTTCATCGCGGGATCCGCTCCTTTCGTAAAAGATCGGCCTCTAGGGTTCCTACCCTACATCACACTTCCTCTCCCCCTCCCACAAAAACGACTACTCCACAGCACCAGAGCATCTTACATCACGCTATCCATACTTCATCGGCCTTTCTACCCCTTCCCTCTCGAAACCCTAGATTGCTCATCCACCGGCATACCAGAGCCCATTCACTACCAGCATCGTCCACC